>NC_041382.1:367369159-367430721 GCF_002162155.2 Triticum dicoccoides | reverse complement strand
TGGAGCGTTGGTTAAACCGAAGGACATGACGGTGTACTCGTATTGGCCATAACGAGTAACAAAGGCCGTTTTAGGAATGTCCCCGTTTCTGATTTTGATTTGATGGTAGCCCAACCTCAAATCCATCTTGGAGAAGACTGAGGATCCAGCGAGCTGATCATACAGGTCGTTGATCCTGGGAAGCGGATATTTGTTCTTGATTGTGACCAGATTGACAGGTCAGTAATCTACAACCATCCGGTCCGTACCATCCTTCTTCTTGACGAATAGGACGGGGCAAGCCCACGGAGATGAACTAGGTCGGATGAAACCCTTTTTCAAGGACTCATCGAGTTGTTTCTTAAGCTCGGCTAGTTCTAGTGGTGCCATCTTATAAGGTCTTCTAGCAATTGGAACAGTTCCTGGAATGAGGTCTATTACGAACTCAACATCCCTGTCAGGTGGAACACCTGGCAATTCTTCTGGAAAAACATCCGGGAAGTCACAGACTACCGGAACGTCCTCAAGGTCTGGCAAAGGGCTGGCGTTAAGAGAATATAATTGTCGCTTGGCTATTCGGGTCAAGACATTGACTATCTTCCCCGAAGGATGGGTGAGTTGAACAATCCTAGAGAAGCAATCAATTTTGGCTTGATGAGCTGACATCCAGTCCATACCCAGAATGATATTAATATCTGAAAATTTAAGGGCTATCAAAGATGCGAGGAAAACAAGTCTGTCGACTTGGATTTCATTTCCATAACTTACCCTAGAGGTCTGCCATCTAGAACCAGGGGTAGAAATTTCCATAGTGGATGGCATGTCACAGAATGCAACATTATACAAACGAGCATAATTTTTGGATATAAAAGAATGAGAGGCTCCTGTATCAAAAAGAACAGATGCCGGGTGGCAATTAACAAGAAGCGTACCGAGAACGACGTTGGGATCCTCTTGAGCTTCTTCGGCAGAGATACAGTTGACATGGCCACGTGTAGCGGTGACCGGCTTGGCGTGGAATACTTTTCCTGTCGGCTTGCCACGGCCAACAGCTTTAGCAGATTGATTGGGGTTGGTCTGGGGACACTCACGCATATAGTGGCCAGATTCCCCACACTTGAAACAGGTCACGGAACTGGTACGTGGAGGAGCATTGTTAGTTGGACCCCCATAGGGCTTGGCCGGTGCAGACTGTTGAACGGGGCGAGGCGCCTGGAAGGATGGCCTCGGTGTGAACCTGGGTGGCAGGGCGGTGTTGGGCACCCACACGCGGCGCTTCTGAGGACCAGCACCGGATGAGGAACCCATATCACGGCCATGCTTGCGTGTTGCGTCATAGTCAGTCTGACCAGTTTCAGCACTGATGGCTTTGTTGACAAGTTCTGGAAGGATGTGCACTCATGCAGACGGAGGTCACGGCGAAGCTCAGGACTAAGGCCCTTACGGAACCTTGCTTGCTTCTTGGCATCGGTAGACACTTCCTCAGTTGCATATCGTGCGAGATTACCGAACTCCCTGCTGTAAACATCCACAGAAAGTCGGCCTTGGGTGAAACTGCAAAATTCTTCACGTTTACGGTCCATGAGACCCTCCGGAATATGATGCTCACGGAAAGCCTCACTGAACTCAGCCCAAGTAGTGACATGGCCCGCTGGGCGCATAGCTCCATAATTTTCCCACCATAGACTGGCGGGGCCTTCAAGATGATATGCAGCAAAGGTGACCTTGTCAGCCTCAGCTACTAGCGCGGAACGCAGCTTGTGAGAGATACTGCGAAGCCAGTCATCAGCGTCGAGAGGCTCGACGGAGTGGTGGAACGTGGGTGGATGCAATTTGATAAAATCACTGAGTGACACCACGTTAGCCCTCTGATGGTGTGCTGTATTCTGTTCAATACGCTCCAGCAAACGGTTGGTCTCCCGCTTGTTTCTCTCAGCTTCCATCATAACCTCGGCTAGTGAAGGAGGATGAGGCAGATTTTCATTCCTGCCCTCACTACCTTCGGCCTGCTCTTGAGAAGCAGGGTTAGCGCGCGTGTTGACCATCCTAGGTAACAAGACAATGATTTAGTCAGAACGATAAAATCCCGACATAGGATACAGAATGTAAGGAATAATTCGGAATGCAAGATGATCATCCGTATGACATGGTAAATACAGAAACTGCTTCTTTATTCCATCGTCATACACACCATACAGGGTTTAGTACAAGACCAAACAAAGTACTATTACGGTGAAAAAGGATTACATCTCATCGGAGGCATTCCAAGCTCCTATACATTATTTTTCTACACCTCCGGAAGGAGTACAAACTAGGTCATATCCCACGAGTCACGCGGGACGATAGACGACACAGCTAGTGCGAACTAGTGATACTACCACTAACTCAGACCGATCCGTAGTAGTCCTCGTAAAAGTCACCTCCATAGCCTGGAAGCTCAACATGATCATCCGGAAACATACGATCTCGCGGAGCTTGTGGACCATAGGGGCTAGGATGAGGCCTTGGACCAACAGACGGTGGCCTGCGGGGACCGCGAGGTGGGGTGATGCCTCCTACATCACGCCAAACCATCACGTCTGGCAGAGCAGATCTCACAGGATAGAGATCGCGCATATCTGAAAATCCAGCTTGCACCGCCGGTGCGAACCGAGTCAAAGTGGCCCAGTGGTCAGCACGGGTATTGAAGAGCTCTAACCTCAAGGCCCGATTTTCACGGTCCTTATCCTCGAGCATCTCAGCAGTGGTGCGAGTCCGTGAATCCTCCTGAGTGGGGTCAGCATAAATAGCCTGGAGATACCCTTGTGCTCCCGGAAGTGATCCTGGCATATACCGGAAATCAGAGTCCCGAAATAGACCAGATCTGACTCGCATAATGGTCATCATAGAGTAGGCGGCGTCCTGCATAGCCATCTCAATAGTAACCCCGAGTCCATAGGAGCAGTGAAGAGGCTCGGTGGATCCAGGATAAGATGGAAATATCCTGACAGTGCAGAGATACTGGCTTTGATTAAAGTCTCGGAATTGCTCTTCGACCGTGTACTCAGGATACCAGCGGTATCCAGCCTCAGTCATTACCCTGACCAACTTGGCAGTATGGCCGGGTACATCTAGGCATCGAGTCAGGCGAACCACTTGATTGGGGTCGCGAGTGGCCATCTGAAAGCACAATCATAATGCAAAGGCATTAGAATTTCTAGCAAATTTTCGGCAGCATAACAGCTGTAAATGCTCAAGAAGGATTTTGAGACATTTGACAAAGGATTTCGTACACACTCAACATCATCATATCAAAGTTCTGAATCCATTCTAACAACATAATGTGGTAGTAGAACTGAGCTAGGCTTGTATCCCTCAAACTTATAAGGTACTACTGATTAGTAACACATGATCCTGATAGAGAGAACAGATCCTAATTCCTTAACCCCCGGTGGAAGAATGGACTGACTCATATCAGAATGTCATAAGATAAAGGACTAAAAAGAGCCTTACGTTCCATCCCACAATCAATTCCCCTACATATAACTAAAGAATTTCTAGACTCAACATCGACCAGTTTGGCTTGGAGAACCTACAGGCAGTCCGGCTCTGATGCCAACGCTGTCAGGACCCCGACTCGATGTCACATCGATCTAGCCGGTAACACCTCATATCACTTTGCGGCCTCACGCACGGTATCCCCACGGGTGTCGCCTTACCTTTGCCCGGGACCGTTTGCGCCTTTTGGCTCACGTATATGATAGTGTCGCTAGCATCCATATGATAAAGAGCCCCGGGCTGACATGACTAGTCGTAAACCCAAAGTGGCACGGACTTACAGGGACAGGCATCCATGACCCAGCTTCGAACGTGTCGGTCATCAGCAAGTGGGTCCGGGCTGTAGCACTTGGCTAGCAGGACTCCGGTAAACCGGGCTGTAGCGGGCTAACAGGACTCCGGTACTCAAAGCGTGACATTTCCCCGAAGGGACAGACACAGGAACGAAGAAGGACACATGCCGGCCAGCCTAAGTGTTCCAGAGCAGTAGCAAGCTACCATGGCTCAGCGGTAACACTAGGAGACATTTCCCGGTAAGAGAGGCTACTAAAGATAAACAACTAGATAGTCAGATCCCACACATACCAAGCATTTCAATCATACACACAATATGCTCGATATGTGCAAGTACAACGAAGCATCACAACATGACTCTACGACACAAGTACTTTATTTAAGGCTCAGGGAGCCATACATATCATACACAAAGGTACGGGTCTCACGACCCAACATACAAGTCATACAGTCATACAAACCAGCAGCGGAAGTAACTTGTCTGAGTACAGACAACTAGTAAAATAGAAGAGGCTTGGAAAGCCTAGCTATACTACGTGGTCCTTCACAAGCTCAGGATCACCACCTGGGCCTTTAGCCTACTCGTTGATGTCAACGTCTACATAGAACCCATCAGAAGGGGTTGCAGCGTCTTCTGTAAAAATGTAGATTATAGCAACATGAGTACAAAGGTACTCAGCAAGACTTACATCAGATCCTACATACATGCATATTATCAAGAAGGGTTAGTGGAGTTATTGCAGCAAGCCAGCTTTGACTCTTGGCTAGGCTATCCTACGATACTCCAACTTGAAATGGTTTTGCGCACACGAGTCCACTACTCACCACTTCAATACACCACCGAGGATCCACCTCCGTCTTCCTATGGAAGAGCCATCCTCGGCACTCACTCTTATCTTGAGGCTTTTAGTAGTTTCCATTTACTTGTCTATGAACTGTATAGGCAACCAAGTAGTCCTTTACCGCGGACGCGGCTATTCGAATAGATCATGTTAACCCTGCAGGGGTGTACTCCTTCATACACACCCTCACCACTTATCGCCGTTTACACGACATGTACTCGGCAACCTTCAAGCGGAAGCCCAACGTGGGTGTCGGCCACGACCTACCTAATCACCTAAGCCTCCAGTCCAGGTTTATCGCCTATTCAGGTTCCATCCGCAGGGAGTCCGGCCGAGGTTTCCCATACGGCCCCGAACGATGTGAACAGGGTTCCCGAGATACCTAACGGGTATTCGGTACACCCGGCCACGTACCTACCGCATCACAGCCCACCCCTACGGTCAGCGCTGTCCACGGCCTCCAGTAGGCTACAAACACCAGAAACTACTTGCAACTCCTGGACGGAGAACTAGGGTGAATAAGAAGCCGAGAGGGTCCATTGGTTTCGGGCCCAATGCATGGTAGTAGCTGATTCTTAAATCACACATACAGATCTCAGTGCTTAAGGTTGGCTTCAATGAAACAACCCACCATGTACTCCTACATGGCCTCTCATCGATACCTTTACCAAATCGTGTTCACCACACCACTCTCATTACCAACATAACATTTCACTCTAGCCCATCACCCAGATGAACCAGACCTGACACGACTCTAAGCATAGCAGGCATAGCAAGGTAGGAACAACACATACATATGGCTCAATCAACTCCTACACATGCTAGTGGGTTTCATCTAGTTACTGTGGCAATGATAGGTCATGCAGAGGAAATGGGTTCAGCTACCGTAGCACACAGCAGTTTGAAACGCGTTGTCTTAATGCAGTAAAAGAGAGCAGGAGCGAGAACATGGGATTGTATCGATATGATCAATGGCTGGTTGCTTGCCTGATGGTTCGATGCACGGATACGGTTCTTCGTTAGGGTAATCACGGTACTCCTCGGAGGCAGAACCTGTCGCAAGGGACATCGATACACAACATCACCAAATAATGTGCAACAATATGATGCATGCATGAAACATGGCAATATGAGTGTGTTGGGCTAATGCAACTAAAACCAGAAGGGTTTGGACAAATTTGAATCAAGGATTCAAATTTCAAATTCAAATATGGCCTTTTAAAGTGCTTTTCCTTGTTCTGCTTGAAACATCATTTTAACTTGTTTGATCATGCATGAAAATAGTACAGATGGATAGATTGGATTTTTCTGATCATTTTTCATATATAATTTGTCCAATTTGGAGTTACAGAATAAAAGTTATGAATTTTTGAAGTTTAAATAATATTCTGGAATTTCCTGATTTAAATTAAATCCAGAAATATAATTATTGCACCAGCATGACGTCAGCATGACGTCAGTGGTCAACTGCTGCTGGCTGAGGTCAAACCTGACGTGTGGGGCCCACACGTCAGTGACAGGGGGTTAAACAGGGTTAAATTAATCCTAATTACTAATTAGTGGCGCTGGGGCCCACTAGTCAGTGTCAGGGGGTTAACTAACAGTGGTTAGCGCTAACCCTAATTAGCTACAGGGCTGGGCCCACCTGTCAGGGACTCAGGAGGGTTCCTGCCGTGGTCAAAGTGGGTCAAACCCACCGGCGACGTGATGCCGGCGAGGCCCGAGACGGCGGCGCGATGCGGGATCGCTCTACAGGGCACGGGCGAGGCCGTTCTTGGGCTCGTTGGAGAGCTCTTGCTCCCGCGCGTCGAACGGTGGTGGTGGCCGAGCCTGGGGTGGCCGGTTCCGTCGACGGCGAGCTCGTGAGCGGCGGCCGGAGTTCGGGTGCGGTCGGAGTCGGCGTTGCAGGGGGTTTGGGGAGGCGTTGGTGCGTGCTGCGTGCTCCTAGTGAGGCGTGGAGCACGATAGTGTGCTCGGTTGGGCGCTACGGTGACCGTGGCCACGACGGCGACATCGCCGGCGGCGTGGAGCTCTCGGCCAAGGTGGGGCTAAGGCCTAGAGGTCGAAAGAGACCAGGGGAGAAGGGGGAAACGACTCGGGGGCTCACCGCGGTTGCAGTGGGCGTCGAAGCGGACTCGGAGACGCGCTGGAGACGGCGAATTCGACGGCGATGATGGTCGGAGCCCGAAGAGGGGAACGGCGACGTGGCGGCGATGCAGGGCTTCCGGAGGCCCGTGGAGCGGTGGGGAGGAAGAGGGGGTTGTGGCGGAGCTTCTGAGCTAGTCGGGGGAGCGAGGGGTGGCCGGAGACGGCTGCTATGGCGAACGGCGGCGACGGTGGTGTTCGGCTGTGTGAGAGAGAGAGCGAGGGAGAGGAGGGAAGAGCCGAGGGCGAGTGAGAGAGAGCAGGGGGGAGGCGTGGCGTCGTCCAGGGGCATCGAGGCGAGGAGGGGAGGGCAGGCAGGCAGGGAGAGAGGTGGCGTGGCGCGGTGGCGCGCGCGCGCGCCGGCCACACTCCCCTCCCTCTGTCGGGACGAAGACGACAGAGGAGGGAGACGGGCTGGGCCGCCTGCTGGCTGGGCCAGCCAGCTGGATGGGCTGCACAGGGAGGAGCCCAGGTAAGCTTCTCCCTTTTATTTTTTTCTGTTTTCTAATTTCTGACATTTGTTTTGATTTAAATAATATATTAAATCATTTATTTAACTTATGCCAATTTTTGCAGGGGCTAGATATATTATTCCAGAGCTCCTTTATAATTGGCATAATATTTGGACATATATTAATATATATAGAAATATATTTCCAATGCAAATATTTATGCATTAATTCCAAATGCCCAAAATAAATGTCCATGAGCCACTAAAAATATTGGTTTGATTTTTATCTCTGTCCAATATTTTCAGAGAGCAACATGAGCATTTTCTTGGACCCTTTTGGAGAAATTTTTATTTGGGTCATTTTCAAAATGATTCTGAGGGTTTCACAGATCCCCATTTCAAGTTTCTGATGAAAGAGTAAACATGATGCAACACTCTAATGCATGACTAGCTAGGGTGTGACAAAACTGTAACAAAATATTATGATGATTTACAAACTACCTTGTTGCATTCCTCTTTAGAAGAAAGTGAAGATGATTTTATGGATAGATTTTGGGGAGGATTAAACCGTGATATTCAAGAGATACTAATTCATGAAGAGTGTTATCCTATGGACCATTTGTTTCATCTTGCTTGCAAAGCTGAACAGGAAATAAAACGACGTGTTGGCCACGAGGAGAACAAGCGCACGGTGCACATTCCAAGAGTTGATATGATTGTTCCTTCAACTACTAGGCATACTATGACAACCACATCCGTTGTTGTCAGGACTACATCAACTCCACCATGTGACACATCGCCCCCGAGAGTGGCTACATCATCTGAGTTGATCATAAGAGGTAATGACAAAGGTACTGATCTTCCATCTCAACATGAGAATGATGAATGCCTTGTCAATTTGAATGCACCATCTGATGAGCTACCCACTACTTTGATCACACCACCTATTTTAGAGGACTACGTTGATAATTTGACTTTGCCATGTGATCAAACAACTGAAATACCAACAATTTTGAGTGCACCCATTGAATTAACTATTGATGCAAAAGAACCAATGTTTAATCATTTTGATATGACCTCTAATCTTGGTGATGATTCTGTGTTGAATGACTTATTGCATGTTTGCTTATTTAAGCATGTTGTAGCATGTAAATTTGATGCAAGTAAGGTTTATTCACCAATGTTGGGATGGTTTAATGATGAAGATTGTCAATCTTTTGAAATGAATAAGAGCTTCACTTATATGTGCAAACTGAGTTGCAATATTTTCATGCCTTCTACTTCTTGTGCTAATTTTTTGGCTTTAGATTTTATGAACTATGCAAGTTACTCATCTATTCATGTGTCATATATGCAAAAATCAAGGGAAGTAAAAATGGATGACATATACATATACAACATGTACACCTTGTCTCTTTTGTTAGCCACATTTCAGATTAAGCAACGCCGAGGACGGCTTTATTTTCAAGAAGGGGAGGATGATGAGGACATGACTACCTTGGATATGACCAAAAATATTGCATATATGCATATTTGTCAGGTGATTTCTAGTGCAAACTATTCAATAATCTATTTATGTTATCCAGAACAAAAATACTTCACACACTTTTGTGTTTTGTCTAATTGCGGGTGTATGGGACATTTGTACAATCCACATATGAAGATAAGGAAGAAAGAGATGTTTATTTGCTGTCCAAAAAGTTCTCTCACGTCACTTTTGGCCCAAGAGAAGATAGAGTCCAAGTCTCTCACGTTCTGGATTCAGATTCGGACTGCACAGACACACCTGACTCAAAACGCACACAAGTTTTTCATACGGACTCCGAATTGGGTGATTCTTTTTTTGTTGGAAACTAGATTTCGTGCACTTTCCAACCCAATTGGAATCACCTTCAAATTCGTCCGGAGCGTTGAGTTGTGGACGAAACAATCTGATGCTGCAGCAGAATCCGAGTCAAACTACAAGTCCAAAGGTGTTACATCACCTCCACTTGGGCCCATTGGCCTTGTACGACCTAGATTTAGTTTTAGGCTGCCTTGGGACGTCCTCGCACCTCCTTGGCCGCCACCCCTTGCTCCTATATAAGTAGATCCATCTAGTAGCTTTTCCTTGGGTTTTGTTTAGATTAAAAGTTCGCCATAGCTGCAACTTCGCGTACTTCGTTTGTGTTCAACGACCAGACAAAGGCGTCACAGAACGCCACCTTGATCAATAAAGCTTTCATCTTATATTCGCAATATCTAGATTGCAATCTTAGTTTCTTGCTTGTTCTTCGTTTGCTCGCAGGACACAGACCCTTGTGGTCAGGTTGATCGTGCTCCGGCGTGGTCAATAACCTCTCGGAGTTGGTTTAGCGATTGCTAAGGCGCGACGTCCTCGCACGTTCGTAGTCGGATCGTCAAAGTCGACTTCCACCAAAGCGATATCCATCATCTCATCGAAAGACGGGACACCTTTGTCTCTATCAATGAGTAGGAGTTGTTTGAGCCCTGATGTGCCTACTCATTCATGCTTGTTTGTCATGCCTGCTATTGCTTAGAGTTGTGTCAGGTCTGATTCATCAGGGATGAATTGGAAAGTTGTGAACATGTCCTACTGTGTGTGAGCTAAGTGTGTTGAACACGATTTGGTTAAGGTATCGATGAGAGGCCATGTAGGAGTACATGGTGGGTTGTTTCATTGGAACCGTCCTTAAGCACCGAGATCTGTATGTGTGATTCAAGAACCAGCTACTACCATGCATTTGGCCCGAAACCAATGGACCCTCTCGGCTTCTTAACCACCCTAGTCCTTTGTCCAGGAGTTGCAATTAGTTTCTGGTGTTTATAGGATATGTGTTGGCGGCTGTGTGTAGCGCTGACCCTAGGGGTGGGCTATGATGCAGTACATACACCATGGCACGGTGTACCGAGTCGCCCGTTTGGTGTCTCGGGAACCCTGTACACATCGTCCGGGGCCGTATGTGGAAACCTCGGCCGGACTCCCTGCGGATGGAACCTAGATAGGCGATAAACCTGGACTAGAGACTTGAGTGTTTAGGTAGGCCGTGGCCGACACCCTCGTTGGGCTTCCGCTTGAAGGTTGCCGAGTACATATCGTGTAAACGGCAGTAAGTGGTGAGTGCGTGTGTGAAGAAGTACACCCCTGCAGGGTTAACATCATCTATTCGAATAGCCGCGTCCATGGTAAAGGACTGCTTGGTTGCCTGTACAATTCATAGATAACTTGAAGTGGATACTCTAAAACTCGCAAGATAAGTGTGAGTGCTATGCATGGCCTTCTCGTAGGGAGACGAGAGTGGATCCATAGTGGTGTATTGAATGGTGAATGTGTGGACTCGTGTGCGCCACCTCAAAAGAGTTGCTTGCAGTCGTAGTTCAGGTTAGCCACTGAGTCAAAGCTAGCTTGCTGCAGTTAAACTCCACCACCCCCCTGTTGATACCGATGCATATGTAGTTAGTTCTGATGTAAGTCTTGCAGAGTACAATTGTACTCACGTTTGCTTAATTTATGCTTTGCAGAGAGACGTCAGTCTCGCTAGTAGTTCCGTGTGGACTTCGACGTTTAGCTTGCTACCTCAGCTATGATCTTGTGCCCTTAGCAGGATCTGGTCGTTAGTCAGGCTTCTCAGCCTTTTTCATTTGTAGATGTATGTACTCAGACATGTTAAGCTTCTGCATGTGCTTTGTCTGGTATGCTCTGAATGTTGGATCATGAGACCCATGCCTATAATATCTGGCTCTCCGGAGCCTTTAAATAAAGTACTTGAGTTGTAGAGTTTTGTTGTGATGCCATGTTGTATTAACACATATCGAGCATATTGTGTGTATGATTAAAATGCTTTGTATGTGTGGGATCCGACAATCTAGTTGTTTATCCTTGGCAGCCTCTCTTATGGGGAAATGTAGTCTAGTGCTCCTTGAGCCATAGTAGTCTGCTACAGCCCGGTTCACCGGAGTCCTGCTAGCCCAGCACTACTGCTCAGGACACTTGACTGGCCGGCATGTGTTTCACTTCATTCCTATGTCTGTCCCTTCGGGGAAATGTCACGCGGTGACATCCGCAGTCCTGCCTAGCCTGCTACAGCCCGGGTTCCCTGGAGTCCTGTTAGCCCAGTGCTACAGCCCGAATTCACACGCTGATGACCGACATGCTCGATGTGATTCATGTATGCCTGTCCCCATAGGTCTGTGCCGCTTTGGGTCCATGACTAGCCATGTCGGCCCGGGTTCTCTGTCATATGGATGCTAGCGACACTATCATATACGTGAGCCAAAAGGCGCAAACGGTCCCGGGCCATGGTAAGGCGACACCCGTGGGAATACCGTGCGTGAGGCCGCAAAGTGATATGAGGTGTTACCAGCTAGATCGATGTGACTTGGAATCGGGGTCCTGACATTGGAATATCTTGGTCTTAACACATGAGTAGGTGGTTCTCTCTCAGAAAATGAATGCTGGAAGTGTAGGAACGTTTTGATGGCTATCTCTACAAATGGAGGATGGGTGGAGGGGTATATATAACCTCCACACAAAATCTAACCATTACACACAATTTACCAAACTCAGTGGGACCGAATACTCAAACTCGGTCTGACCGATTTAGTTCAAAATGTGAACGTTAGGATTTTCGGTGGGACCAACAGGTTAACTCGGTGGGATCGATTTCATTAGTGTTAGGTGAGGGAGTCCTGGACAAAGGTGTCCTCGGGCGTCCGACCTATTAGATATGGGCCGGACTGATGGGCTGTGAAGATACGAAGACCGAAGACTCTACCCGTGTCCGGATGAGACTCTCCTTGGCGTGGAAGGCAAGCTTGGCGTCCAAATATGAAGATTCCTTTCTCTGTAACCGACCTTATGTAACCGTAGATCCCTCCGGTGTGTACATAAACTGGAGGGCTACGTCCGTAGAGGGGGATCAACTCTTGTAATACTCATATTCATCAAGATCAATCAAGCACGAAGTAGGGTATTACCTCCATAGAGAGGGCCCGAACCTGGGTAAACATTGTGTCCCTTTGTCTCCTGTTACCATCGACCTTAGACGCACAGTTCGGGACCCCCTACCCGAGAGCCGCCGGTTTTGATACCGACATTGGTGCTTTCATTGAGAGTTCCACTGTGCCGTCGTCAAAATGTTTGATGGCTCCTTCAATCATCTACAACGACGCTGTCCAAAGGGAAGTCTTCCTCCCCGGACAGATCTTAGTGTTCGGCGGCTTCGCACTGCGGGCCAACTCGCTTGGCCATCTGGATCAAATCGAAAGCTACGCCCCTGGTCATTAGGTCAGATTTGGAAGCATGAACTACATCACGGATATTCATGCAGACTTGATCTTCGACGGATTCGAGACCACGGCAGCCGCTCCTTGCCACCACGATGAACATGACGTAAATCTGTCATCGGTCCATACCCAGGAGATAGTACCTGTAGCTGCTCTGGCCCTAGATCCGGAGCAGATCGCGCCATCTCAAGACGGGAAGCTCAAACCCAGCGTGGAAGCCGCAGACTCAGCGGCGCTAGAGCCGCACACAGACCTAACTTCAAGTGACATCTGCCTCACTGGAACCATGGACTCGTCTCCAGCTACAAGTTCTGAAACTTGTGCGCCCGCATACGTCGAGCTTGATCGATCATCGATCATCAATTTCAGCTCCACGGACATATTCCAGCACTCGCCTTTGGGCGATGTGTTAAACTCGTTAAGAGCACTATCCTTAGCGGGGGGCTCATAGCCGAATTATACCGGTTTGAACTTGAGGTTGATGAAGGAGAATTTTGCTTCCCACCCACCGCCCACTTCATAGCCACTGTCGAAGAATTAACTGACATGCTCGATTACGGCTCCAATGACATCGACGGTATGAACTAAGATGCCAGAGAAGAGGCCCAATCCCCGTCGTTTACCGGATGCTGGACGGCCACTTCCTCGTATGACGTATACATGGTGGATGCACCAAAAGAGAATAGCGGCGATAACAAGGAGGATCCGGTTGAGGATAAACCTCCCGAGATACAACCAACGCGCCGGCGTCAGTGGCGCTGCTCTAAGTCATGCCGCAGCAAAGACAGCAACACCAGCACAGGAGAAGACAACACTCCGGACGGTGCCGAAGAAAATGAAGACCCCATTCAGCCAACTTTCGAACAGGATGAATGGGAAGATGGGCAAGTTAGCCCTGGTAAACAGGCCATGCACAAAGACTCGGAGGACAGTAATTATCTTCCGCTCTCCGAGGACAAGGCAAGCCTCGGCACCGAGGATTTTATTGTATCTGAGGAACCACTTGAACAGGAGCGCTTCAAGCGCCAGCTAATAGCCACCGCAAGGAGCCTGAAAAAGAAACAACAACAGCTTCAAGCTGATCTAGATTTGCTCAACGATAGATGGACTGATGTCCTGGCAGCCGAGGAGCACGACCTCAGGTAACCACCCAAAAGTTACCCGAAGCACAAATTGTTACCTCAATTCGATGATGAGGCGTTAGAGCCCAGGTTGTTAGTACACAATGCGACTGACCGACCACCACGTGGTCAGGATAAAGAGGCAACACAAGTTGAACACCAGCCCACCTTACCTCGCCATAAAGGCAGAGACAAAACTTCTCAGGGATACACGTATGATCTCTGGCAGGGCCTGAAGAATAAAACAGGCCCGGCCAGATCGATCTACGTATCACGGGGTGTGCCTCGATGCGCGATGGCGGCTATCAAGCCGAGCATGACAAGCCTTGTCATACGCAGGCCAAAAATTGTAGACGGACTCCATCGGAGCTACGACGCGATGTGGCCCGATATAGAGGCGCTGCACACCCTCTTTGCTTCACTGACGAAGTAACGGAGCATGAATTCCCAGAAGGGTTTAAACCCATGAATATTGAATCATACGATGGAACAACTGATCCCGCAGTGTGGATTGAGGATTTCCTTCTCCATATCCATATGGCCCGCGGAGATGACCTCCACGCCATTAAATACCTCTCGTTAAAACTCAAAGGGCCAGCTCGGCACTGTTTAAATAGTCTGTCCAAAAACTCTATTGGCAGCTGGGAGGATTTGGAAGACGCCTTCCATGACAAATTCCAAGGTACATATGTCCGGCCACCAGACGCCGATGACTTAAGCCATATAGTTTAACAGCCCAGAGAGTCAGCCAGGAAATTTTGGACTAGCTTCCTAACTAAAAAGAACCAGATCATCGACTATCCGGATGCCGAAGCCCTAGCGGCCTTCAAACACAACATCCACGACAAGTGGCTCGCCTGCCACCTCACCCAAGAAAAGCTGAAGTCTATGGCAGCCATCACGGCACTCATGACCCGCTTTTGTGCGGGCGAAGATAGTTGGCTGGCCCACAGCAAAAGCAATGCAAGCAACGCCGGCACCTCTGAAGCCAGAAATAGCAACGACTAGTCCCGACGCAACAGACACAAGCGTCGAAACAACAATGACAACACCGATGATACGACAGTCAACGCCAGATTTAGTGGCTCTAAGTCCGGTTAACGAAAGAAGCCGTTCAAAAATAACAATTCGGGCTCATCCAGCTTGGACCGCATACTCGGTCGTCCGTGCCAGATCCATGGCACCCCAGACAAACCACCCAATCATACCAACAGAGATTGTTGTGTTTTCAAATAGGCTGGCAAGTTAAATGCTGAAAGCAAGGAGAAGGGATCGCAAAGCGAGGACGACGATGAGGATCCCCAGCCACCGAACATAGGGGGACAACAGAAGTTTCCCGCTCAGGTCAAAACGGTGAACATGATATACGCTACCCACATCCCCAAGAGGGAGCGCAAGCGCGTGCTCAGGGACGTCTATGCGATAGAGCCAGTCGCCCCAAAATTTAATCCATGGTCATCATGCCTGATCACTTTCGATGGTCGGGATCATCCGACCAGTATCCGTCATGACGGTTCAGCCGCACTGGTCCTGGACCCAATAATTGATGGGTTCCACCTGACGCGAGTCCTGATGGACGGTGGCAGTAGCCTCAACCTGCTCTATCAGGATACAGTGCACAAAATGGGCATTAATCCATCACGGATCAAGCCCACAAAGACCACCTTTAAAGGAGTCATACCAGGTGTAGAGGCCCGATGTACGGGCTTAATCACACTAGAGGTTGTCTTCGGATCTCCGGACAACTTCCGAAGCGAGGAGTTAATCTTCGATATCGTCCCCTTCCGCGGCGGCTATGACGCACTGCTTGGACGAACCACATTTACTCGATTCAATGCGGTGCCACACTACGCTTATCTCAAGCTCAAGATGCCCGGAACATGCGGCGTCATAATAGTTAATGGAAACACGTAACGCTCCCTCCACACCGAGGAGCACACCGCTGCCTTAGCAGCAAAAATACAGAGCGGCCTTTCCAAGGAGAACCTTAATTCGGCGGCTGAGCTCCCGGACACTGTTAAGAGAGTCCGGACTATTCTGCAGCAGGAAAGCTCGGCTCGTCAAGATCTCGACTAGCAATTCGGCCTCCGTCCTAGTCCCGACCAAGTGGCGGCAATTGTAACATGCGTACATAACTACGCACTCAAAATACCATGGGCATGGATGGAGGCATAACTAGCTTGTGATCCACAATACGGCTCGACCGCCCCTGGACACACATACTTTCACTGTTTCCCTTTTTCCTCCTTTTTTTCAGGTTTCCTTTTAACAGGAGTTCCCTGACGGCTTGACCATCAATTCTTTTCGAAGGATAAAAACACCAACACGATGAGAAGCATGGACGTACTGGGGAATTTTTAGGTGGTTTCTTTAAACGATCCCTTTACCTGTTTTCAGGGCGCACACGCAGCTCTCCCTTGGTTAAGGCATATCAAATAACCTTCTGCTTATTGCATTACTTGTATAAATGCGCTTTAACGCACCAATGAAATTATAATGGAATCAGTTCGCGGCCCAAATTTTATGGCTCTAGCTTACTACCTTTTCTTATTTTCTTTTTTGATAACTTTATCAAATAGCACCTTTACACTCTGGTATGTTTCAAATTGCCAGGGGCTTCATAGCGCCCCACAACATGGCAACAAAGTCTGAACACTTTTTACAATACAGTTCAGCACCCCGAATTTAACACTATATGCATTGGCTCTGAATCATGTCTTTGGTCAATAGTTGGGTTGCCCGGCTCCTGTGCTTGCTACCTTACATTTCGCTATATCGGCTAGGGTAGTAAAGGGAGAACTACTACGATTGTGCCCTGGTTTACCCGGACGAGCACCTCAGTAGAGAAAGCCGAAAACTGACTGTCATGATGCGGCGAGAGCCGGTCAGCTCTTCGGAGGTCTCAAATCCTTAAAGATTTTTTCCGCATTACACGAGGGATCGGTATTTACCCGATCAGGTGTTTACATCATCCTAGTCCGGATACTAGGGGATGCACCTATATTTTTATTGTCAAACTCCTATGCCTAAGTGAGGGTGCTAAAGCCGCATAGTCCGATTGCCTGGTTCGTCGCACTAAACACCTCCTTCAAGGACCAAACAATTGGATCAAGAGTGTTTCGATTACATCCCGAATACCCCCGTACTACCTACATCGGGGCAGAAGCCGACGACTGGCCAACTCTCAGATTTCATACAACACGGCCGAATAGCAGGTGAATTTTTTTAAAGAACAAACATTATATTACATAACGACTTTGTTTCATCATACAAGGCAGAGACAACATGAACGCATTCATTCGAAAATAATGTCTTGTGCACATTGCGTTGCCACAATACGAGACCCCTCCAGGACGTCTTCAAAGTACCGCTCGGGCATGCGGTGCTCCTTGCCCTCTGGCAGTCCCCCTGTCGTTAGCTTGACTCCGTCCATCTTCGTCCACCACACCTTGACGCGGGCGAAGGCCATGCGCGCGCCCTCGATGCAGACCGATCGCTTGACAACGTCCAGCCGAGGGCAGGCATTCACCAGCCGCTTCACGAGCCTGAAGTAGCTGCCGGGCATAGCTTCGGCAGGCCATAGCCGGATTATTAAATCCTTCATGGCCAGTTTGGCCACCCTATGCAGCTCGACCAGTTGTTTTAGCTGATCGCTGAAGGACACTGGATGCTCTAGCGCAAGATATTGCGACTAGAACAACTTCTCCATAGAGCTCCCTTCTTCGGCTCGGAACAACTCCGCAGCGTCAGACACACTGCGTGGCAGATACGCAAACGCCCTTGGAGAACTTCGAATCTGGGTTAGTAAGAGATACTTCTTCTTCACATATTTGCTTTGGATACTAAACGCCTTACCCGCCACGATTTTCTTGGCCTCCTGGATCTCCTGGAGGGCACCCCGGGCCTCAATCCAGGCCTCTTTCGCGCTTTGACGGGCTGTAGAGAGTTCGGTCTCTCGAGCCGAAATGTTGCACTCCAAGGATTCACATTTCGTCACCGCATCCTAGAGCTCTTGATGGACCTTATCCAGCTAGGACTCATGCTTCTAACAGGCGGCTTTTTTCCTTTGCCACTTTCTCCTCAGCCTGGGCCAGGGCCTGTCTAAGGACCTCGACCTCGGTCGCCGCTCCTACACATATCATGGCACTACAGTCAATACGCATTATTTATTCTCCCCGAATATACAACCAGTCAGTACATACCTTACTGGTCTTCTAGATGCTTCCTCGCTTGGCCGAGCTCCTCCTCGGCCCGCTCTAGTCTCTGCTTTAGTCTAGAGACTTCGGCAGTGTGTGAGGTCGCGGCCAGCAACGACGCCTGCTTATTCATATAAGGCATATCTTAGTTAGTTTCCTATGAAAATAAATTGATCCTCTGTCTGGCTCTTCTTTCCGAACACCGGACAGTGTCTCAGGGGCTACTGTCTATATTGGGATTTTCTCTTTTTGTGTCGCTTACCTCAAAGCCTGTAAGAAAGCTGCCGCAGGCTTTAGCCAGTCCGATTTTGACGGACTGAACCTTCTCAATCACCGTTCCCATAAGGATACGGTGTTCATCCACAATGGAAGCACCTCTTAGCGCTTCCAGCAGATTATCCTATGCCTCTGGTTGGACAGAGGTCACCGGAGGAATAGGCATGCCCCCTTCTTTAGAAGGAGGTTGCTCGCCGAATTCTGGAGCCATATAGGTCTCCGAACTTGTATTCGGCTGGGGGACGAACTAAGCAAAGCCCTCGTCCCAAGTCGCCATGGGGGTCTGCTCCCCCATGTGTCTTGCAGTCGAGGTTTTGGCCTCTGGCGCCACCCTGGCGGCCTCCTGAACCTCTCCATGGCCTTGGAAGGTCCTTTGGGACAACACCTCATGATAGAGGCAAAGGTGTCCCGTCTTTCGATTAGATGATGGATATCGCTTTGGTGGCAGCCGACTTTGACGATCCGACTACGAACGTGCGAGGACATCGCGCCTTAGCAATCGCTAAACCAACTCCGAGAGGTTATTGACCACGCCGGAGCACGATCAACCTGACCACGAGGGTCTGTTTCCTGCAAGCAAACGAAGAACAAGCAAGAAACTGAGATTGCAATCTGGATATTGCGAATATAAAATGAAAGCTTTATTGATCAAGGTGGGGTTCTGTGACGTCTTGGTCTGGTCGTTGGAAACAAACGAAGTACGCGAAGTTGCAGCTATGGCGAACTTTTAATCTAAACAAAACCCAAAGTCTAAACAATGCCCTAAGGGCTGTATATATAGAGGAGAGAGGGGGAATTTCGTGGCCCTAGGTGGAGGGGTCCGAAAGCAACCCTAACTCTTGTTTCCCCACACATACGGACTCTAAAAATAGCCTATACTTATGTATTTCAAAATTACATGGGCCTGGCCCAATAAAAAGGTGACGCAGCACCTATAATAGCCTCGGGACGAAATTTATGAAGTGGCATCTTGTATATTTCGTCCAAGGCTTCATGCACCCATTATGGTGGCTTCAAAGTCCTGAAATCATCACTTGTAACTCCGTTCTTGTTCCCCTTGCGCATGGCATCATCTCCATGCTTGTTCTTGCTCCAATGTTCATCCTTCTCCAAGCTAGGCCCTTCATTTGTAAGCAAAACAAATGTATCCAATTTAGGCAGCATCATATTCTCATGAACATTAGAATCATTACCAAGAAACGAAAGTACCTGATAATTTAATTGGCGTGCGCGAGCTCTAGTAATTGGTCCCGTATATGTAGCATTAGGGGCTGTGGGTGTAACAATGGTATTGATGTCCTCATCATCCTCCCCTTCTTGAAATGAAGTCGTCCTCGACGGAAGCTCATCTTCCTTACCCAAATAAGGCTTCAAATCTGCAATGTTAAAAGTGGGACTAACCCCAAAATCTGCAGGCAGCTCAAGTTTATATGCATTATCATTTATTTCCTCTAACACCTTAAAGGGACCATCAGCACGTGGCATTAACTTCGATTTGCGCAAATCCGGAAATCTATCCTTACGCAAATGTAACCAAACAAGATCTCCAGGTGCAAACACAACATGTTTTCTACCCTTATCTCCAGCAAGTTTATATTTAGCATTCATACGCTCAATGTTTTCCTTAGTTAACTCATGCATTTTTAAAATCAATTCAGCATGTTGTTTAGCATCAAAATTAACCTTCTCCGAAGATGGAAGAGGCAACAAATCAATAGGTGCACGAGGTAGGAAACCATACACAACTTCAAAAGGGCACATCTTAGTAGTAGAATGCAATGAACGATTATAAGCAAATTCAATATGAGGCAAGGATTCCTCCCACATTTTCTTATTATTCTTCAAAACAGCCCTAAGCATAGTAGACAACGTTCTATTGACTACTTCAGTTTGTCCATCAGTTTGGGGGTGACAAGTAGTACTAAAAAGCAGTTTAGTCCCCAACTTAGCCCATAAACATCTCCAAAAGTGGCTAAGAAATTTAGTATCACGATCTGAAACAATAGTATTTGGCACACCATGCAAGCGAATAATTTCACGAAAGAACAAATCAGCAACATTAACAGCATCATTGCTTTTATGACATGGTATAAAGTGTGCCATTTTCGAGAATCTATCCACGATAACAAATATGCTATCCCTCCCCTTCTTTGTTCGAGGTAAACCTAAAACAAAGTCCATAGATATATCCTCCCAAGGAACACTAGGTACAGGCAAAGGCATATATAAACCATGAGGATTGAGTCGTGACTTAGCTTTTTGACATGTAGTGCAGCGAGCAATAAAACGCTCAACATCCCGTCTCATCTTTGGCCAAAAGAAATGTGTAGCAAGTACGTCCTCCGTCTTCTTCACGCCAAAATGTCCCATTAATCCTCCTCCATGCGCCTCCTGCAACAACAAAAGACGAACGGAGCTAGCTGGAATGCATAGCTTGTTAGCACGAAACACAAATCCATCGTTAACGACGAACTTGTTCCACATTCTTCCTTCTTTACAATTCTGCATTACATCTTTAAAATCAGCATCATGCACATATTGATCTTTGATGGTCTCCAAACCAAATATTTTGAAGTCAAGTTGTGAAAGCATAGTATAGCGGCGAGACAATGCATCAGCAATAACATTTTCTTTTCCCTTCTTGTGTTTAATGACATAAGGAAAAGTCTCAATGAATTCAACCCATTTAGCATGTCTACGTTTCAATTTAGCTTGACTTTTAATATGTTTCAAAGATTCATGATCAGAATGTATAACAAATTCTTTGGGCCATAAATAATGTTGCCATGTTTCTAAAGTCCGAACAAGAGCATATAATTCTTTATCATAAGTAGAATAATTCACACTAGGCCCACTCAATTTTTCAGAAAAGTATGCAACAGGTTTGCCATCTTGTAATAACACACCGCCTAATCCAATTCCACTAGCATCACATTCAAGCTCAAAAGTCTTATTAAAATCAGGAAGTTGGAGTAAAGGAGCATGTGTCAACTTATCTTTCAATACCGAGAAGGCTTCTTCCTGTGCGGTACCCCAAAGAAAAGGCACATCTTTCTTTGTAAGCTCATTGAGAGGTGCAGCAATGGTGCTAAAATCTCTCACAAAACGCCTATAGAATCCAGCGAGGCCAAGAAAACTCCTCACTTGTGTGACCGTTTTGGGTTGCGGCCAACTCTCAATAGCTTCAATCTTGGCTTTATCAACTTCAATTCCCTATGGAGTAACAACATAGCCAAGAAAAGATACTCGGTCGGTGCAAAAGGTGCACTTCCCAAGGTTACCAAACAAACGTGCATCACGTAGAGCAATAAAAACAGCACGTAAATGTTCCAAATGTTCTTCCAAAGATCTGCTATAAATCAATATGTCATCAAAGTAAACTACCACAAATCGTCCAATGAAAGCACGTAAAACTTCGTTCATTAATCTCATGAAAGTACTAGGTGCATTAGTTAACCCAAAAGGCATGACTAACCACTCATATAATCCAAACTTAGTTTTAAATGCTGTTTTCCATTCATCTCCCAATTTCATACGAATTTGATGGTATCCACTACGCAAATCAACTTTGGAGAATATTGTAGAGCCACTCAATTCATCAAGCATATCATCTAGCCTAGGAATAGGATGACGATATGATAGAGGCGGAGGTGTCCCGTCTTTCGATGAGATGGTGGATTTCGCTTTGGTGGAAGTCGACTTTGACGATCCGACTATGAACGTGCGAGGACGTCGCGCCTTACCAATCGCTAAACCAACTCCGAGAGGTTATTGACCACGCCGGAGCACGATCAACCTGACCACGAGGGTCTGTTTCCTGCGAGCAAACGAAGAACAAGCAAGAAACTAAGATTGCAATCTGGATATTGCGAATATAAGATGAAAGCTTTATTGATCAAGGTGGGGTTCTGTGACGCCTTTGTCTGGTCGTTGAACACAAACGAAGTACGCGAAGTTGCAGCTATGGCGAACTTTTAATCTAAACAAAACCCAAAGTCTAAACGATGCCCTAAGGGCTGTATATATGGAGGAAAAGGGGGGAATTTCGTGGCCCTTGGTGGAGGGGTCCGAAATCAACCCTATCTCTTGTTTCCCCACACATACGGACTCTAAAAATAGCCTATACTTATGTATTTCGAAATTACATGGGCCTGGCCCAATAATAAGGTGACGCAGCACCTAAAATAGCCTCGGGACGAAATTTATGAAGTGGCATCTTGTATATTTCGTCCAAGGCTTCATGCACACATTATGGTGGCTTCGAAGTCCTGAAATCATCACTTGTAACTCCGTTCTTGTTCCCCTTGCGCATGCCATCATCTCCATGCTTGTTCTTGCTCCAATGTTCATCCTTCTCCAAGCTAGGCCCTTCATTTGTAAGCAAAACAAATGTATCCAATTTAGGCAGCATCATATTCTCATGAACATTAGAATCATTACCAAGAAACGAAAGTACCTGATAATTTAGTTGGCGTGCACGAGCTCTAGTAATTGGTCCAGTATGTATAGCAGCAGGGGCTGTGGGTGTAACAATTGTATTGATGTCCTCATCACAAAACGCCTATAGAATCCAGCGAGGCCAAGAAAACTCCTCACTTGTGTGACCGTTTTAGGCTGCGGCCAACTCTCAATAGCTTCAATCTTGGCTTTATCAACTTCAATTCCCTGTGGAGTAACAACATAGCCAAGAAAAGATACTCGGTCGGTGCAAAAGGTGCACTTCCCAAGGTTACCAAACAAACGTGCATCACGTAGAGCAATAAAAACAGCACGTAAATGTTCCAAATGTTCTTCCAAAGATCTGCTATAAATCAATATGTCATCAAAGTAAACTACCACAAATCGTCCAATGAAAGCATGTAAAACTTCGTTCATTAATCTCATGAAAGTACTAGGTGCATTAGTTAACCCAAAAGGCATGACTAACCACTCATATAATCCAAACTTAGTTTTGAATGTTGTTTTCCATTCATCTCCCAATTTCATACGAATTTGATGGTATCCACTACGCAAATCAACTTTGGAGAATATTGTAGAGCCACTCAATTCATCAAGCATATCATCTAGCCTAGGAATAGGATGACGATAATGAATAGTAATATTATTAATGCCTCTACAATCAACACACATACGTGATGTACCATCCTTTTTCGGCACTAGAATAATAGGAACAACACAAGGACCAAGGGATTCGCGTATATAACCTTTGTCGAGAAGCTCTTGTACTTGACGCATAATCTCCTTCGTCTCCTCTGGATTGGTACGGTATGGTGCACGGTTTGGCAGTGAAGCACCGGGAATTAAGTCAATCTGATGCTCAATCCCTCGAATAGGCGGTAATCCCGGTGGCACGTCTTGTGGAAAGACGTCAGCGAACTCCTGCAAAATGTTAGTGACAGCAGGAGGCAAAGAGGAAGGCACGCCTCGAATGAAAATAATGCCTCTTTGCACACAAAAGCATAGCAAACAGATTTGCTGAAATCTAGCTCATCAATATCAGATTTGGTGGCAAATAAACATGCACTTTTCAATTTAATTTCAGAAGCAACACTAGATGGTTTATTATTAGGCTTCATTTGCTGCTCAAATTCTTTTGCCACAATCTGATTTTCACTCTTATTTGTCTCCTGTTTTGCTTTATTAGCTCTATTAATATCATCTTTCAAAATGGAATCAGGAGTCATAGGAAGCAAAGTAATATTTTTATCCTTATGAACAAGAGTATAGTGATTGTTTCTACCATGGTGTACAGAATTTTTATCAAATTGCCATGGTCTACCAAGTAATAAGGAACATGCTTGCATAGGTACCACATCACAATCAACATAATCAGCATATGTAGAGATTCTAAAATGCACACAAACAGTACGTGTTACCTTAACCTTGCCGCTGTTGTTGAACCATTGGATGTAGTAAGGATGTGGATGTAGTAAGGATGTGGTCCTCATCACCTCATCGTCACCCTTGGCCGTGGGGGAGTGAGCGGCCGGCGGTGATTCGCTGGCCATCACCTTCGAATCCAGCGAACCTCTTGATGAGGATCGCTGGGAGCTGTCGTGTGCCGGACTGCAATGGCATCATTTAAAACATATTAATATCATGAAGCAAGAGAGGCCGGATGTAGGGACGTATTCGGTTTTTAGTACTTACAACGCGGCCAGGGGCTTGTTTCGGGGGCATCGCTCTGGACTGCTGTCGATGTCCCACGCGGTGTTATCCGCAAAGGGACCCTTCCCCCTCTTGGGCGCCTCCGCCTCCAAATTTGTGGAGGCCTCCCTCTCCTTCCTCCCCCCATCAGGCGGAGAGGTGCTTTCTTGCTCCTCCTCGTCATCGTCTTCGGCGGTGGAGGAGTGAGTCTTGTCTTTGGACGATACGTCTGAAGCTCCCTTGTGGCGGGGACCTCTCTGGACCCCCTTGGCCTTCTTCTACAGTGCCTTATATGGCACCGGTACCAGCATCTTCGCCACGAGCGGGATGACTGGTTCCTCAGGCAACGAAGCCGAACATCGAATCCGCTCCGCTCTCTCCGTCCATAACTGAAATAATAAAGTTTAGACATCCTCCTTGAAACAAGCAAGTAGAGGATGCATCTGGAGACGTAAAAGGCTTACCTCGTTGGCGGAATGAGTAATGTCGTGCCCGCGGTCCGAGTCTATGGCTGGCGGCATCTCGTTGCCCTTAAAGAGCAACTCCCAGGCATCTTCGTGAATAGTTCCGAAGAGCCTTTCCAAGGTTTGGTGCTTCTTCGCATCGAATTCCCATAAGGGGTAGCTTCGGCTTTGGCATGGGAGAATCCAGCGAACAAGCATCACCTGGATTACGTCGATGAGCTTGATGTTTTTATCCACCATGCTTTGAATGCGTGTTTGCAGCACTATCAGCTCGTCTGACGAAGACCAATTTGGGCCCTTCTCCATCCAGGAGGTGAGCTGCACTGGAGCTCCGGAGTTGAATTTGGAAACCGCGCCCCAATTGGCGCTGCGAGGCTCTATGATGTAGAACCACAGTTTCTGCCACTCCTTGATGGTCTCCACAAAAGTACCCTTGGGCTATGTGACATTGGGCAGCTTGCTCACCATGGCGCCTCCGCACTCCGCGTGCTGGCCATCCACCACCTTCGGCTTCATGTTGAAAATCTTGAGCCACAGTCCGAAGTGGGGTTGGATGCGGAGGAAGGCCTCCCACACGACAATGAATGCCGAGATGTTGAGGAAGGAGTTCGGGGCTAGATCATGGAAATCTAGCCCGTAATAGAACATAAGCCCGTGGACAAAAGGGTGGAGAGGAAACCCTAACCCGCGGATGAAATGGGGGATGAAGACCACCCTCTCGTTGGGCTTCGAGGTGGGGACGATTTGTCCCTTGGCTGGAAGCCGGTGGGCGATTTATTTTGCTGGATACCCGGCCTCCCGATGCTTGGTGATGTCCTTATCCCTAACGGAGGAGGCCATCCACTTGCCTTGCTGATAGAGGCGAGGGTCCCGATCTTTCGATGAGATGATAACTATCGATTTGGTGGAGACGACTTTGACGATCCGACTACAAACGTGCACGACGTTGCGCCTTAGCAATCGCTAAACCAATCTCCTGAGGTTACTGACGATGCCGGAAGCACGGTCAGCCTGACCACGAAGGTCTATTCCTGCAAGCAATTGAAGAACGAGCAAGAATATGATAAAGCAATCTGAATATTGCAAATATATATGAGGTATTGATAATGGTGGGGATCCGGAAGCGGTCTTGGTCTGGTCGTTGGACACAAACGAAGTACACGAAGTTGCAATGGCTAACTTTTAACTAAACAAATCCCAAGGAAAAGCTACTAGATGGATCTACTTATATAGGAGCAAGGGGTGGCGGCCAAGGAGGTGGGAGGACGTCCCAAGGCAGCCTAAAACTAAATCTAGGTCGTACAAGGCCAATGGGCCCAAGTGGAGGTGATGTAACACCTTTGGACTTGTAGTTTGACTCGGATTCTGCTGCAGCATCAGATTGTTTCGTCCACAACTCAACTCTCCAGACGAATTTGAAGGTGATTCCAATTGGGTTGGAAAGTGCACGAAATCTAGTTTCCAACAAAAAAAGAATCACCCAATTCGGAGTCCGTATGAAAAACTTGTGTGCGTTTTGAGTCAGGTGTGTCTGTGCAGTCCGAATCTGAATCCAGAACGTGAGAGACTTGGACTCTATCTTCTCTTGGGCCAAAAGTGACGTGAGAGAACTTTGTGGACAGCAAATAAACATCTCTTTCTTCCTTATCTTCATATGTGGATTGTACAAATGTCCCATATACCTGCAATTAGACAAAACACAAAAGTGTGTGAAGTATTTTTGTTCTGGATAACATAAATAGATTATTGAATAGTTTGCACTAGAAATCACCTGACAAATATGCATATATGCAATATTTTTGGTCATATCCAAGGTAGTCATGTCCTCATCACTTGCCCTCCAGATCCGGACATGGTTGAGTGCTTCCTTGGGGCGGAAAGAATGAGGACTTGGGTGCTGAGCAAGAGAATGGAAGGGCAGAGGAAGAAAGAAGGCGTGGATGAAGAAAGGGCAATCCTTATCTCCTTATAAAGGCAGTGAATATCAAGCGCCTCCCCACTCGCCTTAAAACTCACATGTTCCCAAGGGCTGTGTGAATGGCACGATTATATTACCCATGCCCGTATTGATGGGAATCCCACAATAAGGGGACACGATCTCTGCTTCGACAAGACGTGCCTATTAAAACCGTGTCTCGAAACGTGGAATGGCAGACAGAAAAAGGTTCGAAATAATGACCAAGATCACGTGATGTCACATTACAAAAAGTTCTCAGCGGACTGGACTCGTGTAATATTATATTCTCTGTGGTTGTGTGTGGTACTTGTGTTGCAGATCCGGACACGTTCATTATGACCGAAGACTATCTTGGAGTATTCGGAAAGGGGAACCTGGCTTGCAATGCCGAAGAGAATCTGTGCGCCGGACACCTCGTCATTGAAGCCTGGTTCAGGGGCTACTGAGGGAGTCCTAGACTAAGGGGTCCTCGGGCGACTGGCCTATTAGATATGGGCCGGATTGATGGGCTGTGAAGATACGAAGACCGAAGACTCTACCCGTGTCCGGATGACACTCTCCTTGGCGTGGAAGACAAGCTTGGCGTCCGAATACAAAGATTCCTTTCTCTATAACCGACCTTATGTAACCCTAGATCCCTCTGGTGTCTATATAAACCAGAGGGCTATGTCTGTAGAGGGGGATCCTCATAATCATAGTCAGACAGGCTAGACTTTTAGGGCTTTAGCCATTACGATATCATGGTAAATCAACTCTTGTAATACTCATATTCATCAAGATCAATCAAGCAGGAAGTAGGGTATTACCTCCGTAAAGAGGGCCCAAACCTGGGTAAACATTGTGTCCCTTGTCTCCTGTTACCATCGACCTTAGACGCACAGTTCGGGACCTCCTACCCGAGATCTGCTGGTTTTGACACCGACATTAGGGCATAACGTAATCTCGGTGAGACTGATCACATGAACTCGGTGAGACCGATTTCAATAATAGGCAAATAGAGAGTTGGTCAGGCAAACTCAGTGGGACCGATCGCTCATTTCGGTGAGACTGAAAAATTACGAAAAGGAAACACAGAGTTTGCATTGCGAACTCGGTGGGACCGGTCGCTAATTTCGGTTAGACCAAAATGTTACAAACGAAACAGAGAGTTTGGAATCCCATCTCGGTGAGACCGAGATCCCAATCGGTGAGACCGAACTGATTAGGATTTCTGGATATGGCTACGTCAAATGAACTCTGATGAGGACATCAATACAATTGTTACACCCACAGCCCCTACTGCTATACATACTAGACCAATTACTAGAGCTCGCGCATGCCAATTAAATTATCAGGTACTTTCGTTTCTTGGTAATGACTGTAATGTTCATGAGAATATGATGCTGCCTAAATTGGATACATTTGTTTTGCTTGCAAATGAAGGGCCTAGCATGGATAAGACGGATGAACACTGGAGCAAGACCAAGCATGGAGATGATGGCATGCGCAAGGGGATCAAGAACGGAGTTACTAGTGATGATTTTAGGGCTTTGAAGCCACCATAAGGAGTGCATGAAGCCTTGGACGAAATATACTTGATGTCACTTCATAAATTTCGTACAGAGGTTATTCTAGGTGCTGCGTCACCTTATTATTAGACCAGGCCCATGTATTTTTGAAATACTTAAGTATTGGCTATTTTTAGAGTCCGTATGTGTGGGGAAACAAGAGCTAGGGTTAGTTTCGGACCCCTCCTCCAAGGGCCACGAAATCCCCCTCCCCTCTTCCTTATTATATACAGCCCTTAGGGCATCGTTTACACTTTGGGTTTTTTAGATTAAAGTTCGCCATTGCTGCAACTTCGCGTACTTCGTTTTTGTTCAATGATCAGATAAAGGCGTCACAGAACCCCACCTTTATCAATAAAGCTTTCCTCTTATATTCGCAATATCCTGATTGCAATCTTAGTTTCTTGCTTTTTCTTTGTTTGCCTGCAGGAAAACAGACCTTCGTGGTCAGGTTGATCGTGCTCCGGCGTGTTCAAGAACCTTCTTGGTCCAGATTGCTAAGGCGCGACGTCCTTGCACAACCGTAGTCGGATTGTCAAAGTCGACTTCCTTCAAAATGATAATCATCATCTCATCGAAAGACGAGACACCTTTGCCCCTATCAAACTCGGCACCGGATAGACAAATCGGTGGGACCGAGTTTGACTTTTGGTTTGGGACATATGTGGATATGAGAAAGTGGTTGAGGGCTTTTGGAGCATATCACTAAGCATTTTGAGCGAGCAAGCCATTAAGCAACACCTCATCCCCTTTTAATAGTATTGGCTTTTCCTATGGACTCAATGTGATCTTGGATCACTAAAATAAAAATGTAGAGTCTTGAGCTTGAGCCAGTATGTGTCCTTAGCATTTTGAGGGGTCCACATGTCTGGTCCATGCCATGCCTATCATTGAACTTTCTGAAATGATCATCTTGAAAGAGTATTAGTTCAGTGAGCTATATGTTGTTAAGAATTACCAAAACCACCCAGGGATTAGTTGCACTTTTACACGCCCATCGTGGTAGGGTGTTTGTCGTTGTTGGTGATGAGGACATGACTACCTTGGATACGACCAAAAATATTGCATACATGTATATTTGTGAGGTGATTTCTAACGCAAACTATGCAATAATTTATTTATGTCATCCAGGACAAAAATACTTCAGAGACTTTTGTGCCATGTCTAATTGTAGGTGTACGGGACATTTGTACAATCCACATATGAAGATAGGGAAAAAAAATAGAAGTTTAGGTGTTGTTCAAAAAGTCCTCTCATGTCACTTTTGGGCCAAGAGAAGATAGAGTCCAAGTCTCTCATCTTCTATATTCAGATTCGGACTGCACAGACATACCCGACTCAAAACGCCAACAACTTTTTCATACTGACTCCGAATTGGGTGATTCTTTTTTTGTTTGAAAGTAGATTTTGTTCTCTTTCTAACACAGTTGGGTTCACCTTCAAATTTTTCCGAAGCATTGAGTTATGGATGAAACAATCTGATGTTGCAACAGAATCCGAGTCAAACTACAAGCCCAAAGGTGTTGCATCATCTCCACTTGGGCCCATGAGCATTGTATGACCTAGGGTTAGTTTTAGGCTGCCTTGGGATGTCCTCCCACCTCCTTGGCCACCACCCCTTGTTCCTATATAAGTAGATCCATCTAGTAGCTTTTTCTTTGGGTTTTTATTTAGTTAAAAGTTAGCCATCGTTGCAACTTCGTGTACTTCGTTTGTGTGCAACGACCAGACCAAGACCGCTTATGGAACACCACTTTTATCAATACTTCATCCATATTCGCAATATTCAGATTGCTTAATCATATTCTTGGTTGTTCTTCGATTTCTTGCACGAATAGACCTTCGTGGTCAGGTTAATCATGCTCTGGTGTGGTCAATAACCTCTTGGAGTTGGTTTAACGATTGCTAAGGCGCAGCGTCGTGCACGTTTGTAGTCGGATCGTCAAAGTCGTCTCCACCAAATAAATAGTTATCATGTCATCGAAAGATCTGGACACCCTAGCCTCTATCAAGTGGTATCAGTTTTCAGGTTGCTCAGTGAGAATTTCCAGTTTTTCGTAGATTAGATTTATTTTGTTACCTATTGTCCAAGAAAAAGCAACAAAAAAAGTCAGATCTATTCATCCTTTGTCCAAGCCAGTCTGAGTCTTTGCAAGTTTATTTTCATTGCTTGCATAGTTGAATTATCAGTTGCATCATCGTCTCGAGTTGCTGGTCTTAGTGTCTAGTTCGTTTAGAGTTTAGAATTCTGTTCACATTAGTTACGCCGCCGCTGCATCGTTATCCCTTCCGCTGTCCACCACCCATCCATCAATTTCCACCACGTGCTACCCATCATTCTTTGTCACAATCATAGTTGAGGTCATTCACATGTTCGCTAGATCCAATCTGCATCTTATCTAGTTTGTGTTGGAAAGAGGGAGAGAGAAAAATAAAGGCAGAGAAAAGAGAGAAAAAGTTAAAAAAAGTCAGAGAAAAAAAGGAGAAAAAAAAAGAGAGAAGAAAAAAACAAAATTCGGATCTATCTAGACTCAATCTCGTAGTTGAATTCGGATTGGAATCTATTTCGTGCACTGTTCAGTAAAACGGCCATAACTTCCTCGTACGAAGTCCGTTTTGATTCCGCGAGTACTCAAATGAAAGTAGCGACGAGCCGCATCTAAACAGTTCACTACTATGAAAAGGCCTACTAATGGCGCACCAGTTTTGCCTACTAATGGCGCACTACTGGTGCGCCATTAGTATCACGCCACTAGTATTTCTTACTAATGGCGCACCACTGGTGCGCCATTAGTATTTGGTATACTAATGGCGCACCATGCAGTGCGCCATTAGTATAGAACACCATGCGCCATTAGTATGCCTCCCAGGGGGCCATATTTAACCATGTGCTTTGGCATACAAATGGCGCACCGTTGGGTGATGCACCATTAGTATGAATATTAGGTTTTTTTTAATTTTCTGATTTTTGCACAGGTTACAAAATATATTATTTGACAGAATATAGACAGCAGCACACAGCAATAGCAGATTCATCGAATACAATAGAAGATTAGTCTCCAAATACAATTCATCATATTGGTCTCCGAATTCAAAAGACCGAACAAAGATAAACATTAAAAGTCTCGGGACCGCGAGTATCGAGTTTGTCTTCACATTACAAGTCGATATCGATCATCTAAACTACCATCACATAGAAGAGAGCTGCGGTCATCACGATGAGCATCATCACGATGAAACCGGTCTTCATCCGGTTCCTCCAACGCTCCCTCCTCTCTCCCGCTAGATAGCGGGCGTATCTAGATTCCGCCTCCGCCCTAGTGGTGTACCCTTTGTAACTGTTACCGCTGAAATGGTGTACCTTTCTCCGACACTCCTCCCAGTCATCGTAGACTCCGGGAACCTTACCCTTGTACACGACATACGACGGCATCTCTATGCACAAGCCAAACAACAGACAATACATACATAAGCAATATATAAGTATGCAACAAAAGGATCGGAAGAGAAAAGCAAGACATTAATAGCACGATTCATGGTCTTACTAATAAATAGCATCGATTACATCTAAGTTGAACGACTGTCCAAACCAAAGAGACATACAATTCATTAAAGTTTAATTATAACATGAGCCAATCAATGTTTCAGAACTACACATCACTACTTTCGACTCGACTCATGGGACAGGAGCGTGGATGAAGCCGCCATCTGTCGTGATGGTCATGAAATCGCGGGCGTTGTTAACCTGCATTTGTAGCATTCCGTCTATCTCACTGTTGGACGGTTGATATCTTAGGAAGAACTGCCCCGAGGTATGAAGGACATCTTGATGGATGATGTCCGCAAACTCCAACTGGATGTGAAAGAATTCTTGTCTGATGTCCGCGTCCTGGATTGCCGAGAAGCTCGCGGCCCAATCTTTGAGATTATCTGGTAGCAGAAGGTGATGAAGGTCCCTTACGATCGCCCGCATGTGATGGAGGGTGTAGTAGGCATCCTTCTGACCGCCAGGCGGCTGCTTGACGCAGCAGAACGTCGTATTGTGGGCGAATACGTGCTTGCCATACTTACGAACTGCCCTGGTGAAGGTGCCTCCAGATTTGGCGTAGCCGGGGAGAACATCATCAAGAACTTTATTGATATTTGTGTAGTCTATCTTGGAGTCACGGTTCGGGTCAAAATACGTGGCCATGGAATATTTTGGGCTTAAGAGGATAAGTGTGCAATGTGTGTCACTGCACAGAACACGGAATGTTAGAAAAGAAAGAACGATCGAAATCTAAGAAATCATATGTTATAGGGCGGTTAAGGGACGACTTACTCTGGAAAGTAAGCCACAAGGAAGTTATCCTTATCTGGGTTTGCCAGAATGATGCCTTCGAGGTGTGAACTCGCGACTTGGCGGTCCCCAGCGCTGCTCAAGAGCTTGGCACGCATGTAGAAGGGGTCGACTATCACGATGTCCGGGATCTTCTCTCTAATGATCCGCACCTCCATACTCAGCGAGAACAGCCGAACGAAGGTGTAGTGCAGCGGATGAAGGTTAAACATAGCAAAGATGTCATCAAACCGCAGGACGATCGTACCCCCGATGTCGCCATCCACAAAGCCCTTGCCCTCTGGCACCTTGGCCACGAAAACCGGGTATGCCACATCATTCTCTCTGAGACGCCGCTTCTCCAAAGAAAGAACACTGTCGTGCAGACTCCGCATAGCACCGGTTGCAGCATTGAGCATATTTGTTGGTAGCATCGCCCTACCCGCCACATGCACCCTCCTCGAGATATCCTTAGGTGAAGGTGGCCCGTCCTGAGCACGGATCGTACTCGGTGCCGGCTGGCTCGCACCGGCGCCCTTTTTACTCTTCCGTTTCCGGCTCTTCTTCTTGATCTGCTGTAATGGGACCGAGTTCTGCTCACAGACCGCCTTCTTGAGCGTGTTGGGGCTGATAATATTTCGCACCTCAGCTATCTGAGGCTCGATGAAGGCGGCAGTTGGAGGCGTCTCTTGAGAACTGAACGCCAGACGACGCCTGTTGCAACTGGGTTTCTCCGCCGTACCAGCTAGATCGCGGTTGTCTTGGTTGGGTTCTTGAGAAGGAGGCCCGCAGAACTCGTCACCATACCCATGTTCGGCAAAGTACTTATCGACGTTGGTAAATGTACCGTCGTTGTTGTCGTCGTCGTCCGGATTCTATGCCATATGCATGTCTGGATCCTGTGCCATAGGGATGTCCGGCATGTCCAGTAGCGTTGCGGCGTTCTTGCCATGGCTTGGCACCGGCACGACTGGCGGTCTTGTGATGAGGACATCAATACAATTGTTACACCCACAGCCCCTGCTGCTATACATACTGGACCAATTACTAGAGCTCGTGCACGCCAACTAAATTACCAGGTACTTTCGTTTCTTGGTAATGATTCTAATGTTCATGAGAATATGATGCTGCCTAAATTGGATACATTTGTTTTGCTTACAAATGAAGGGCCTAGCTTGTAGAAGGATGAACATTGGAGTAAGAACAAGCATGGAGATGATGGCATGCGCAAGGGGAACAAGAACGGAGTTACAAGTGATGATTTCAGGACTTTGAAGCCACCATAATGGGTGCATGAAGCCTTGGACGAAATATACAAGATGCCACTTCATAAATTTCGTCCCGAGGCTATTTTAGGTGCTGCGTCACCTTATTATTGGGCCAGGTCCATGTAATTTCGAAATACATAAGTATAGGCTATTTTTAGAGTACGTATGTGTGGGGAAACAAGAGATAGGGTTGATTTCGGACCCCTCCACCAAGGGCCACGAAATTCCCCCCCTCTTCCTCCATATATACAGCCCTTAGGGCATCGTTTAGACTTCGGGTTTTGTTTAGATTAAAAGTTCGCCATAGCTGCAACTTCGCGTACTTCGTTTGTGTTCAACGACCAGACAAAGGCGTCATAGAACCCCACCTTGATCAATAAAGCTTTCATCTTATATTCGCAATATCCAGATTGCAATCTCCGTTTCTTGCTTGTTCTTCGTTTGCTCGCAGGAAACAGACCCTCGTGGTCAGGTTGATCGTGCTCCGGCGTGGTCAATAACCTCTCGGAGTTGGTTTAGCGATTGCTAAGGCGTGACGTCCTCGCACGTTCGTAGTCGGATCGTCAAAGTCGACTGCCACCAAAGCGATATCCATCATCTCATCGAAAGACGGGACACCTTTGCCTCTATCAAGTGGTATCAGATTTCCAAGTTGCTCGGTGAGATTTTACAGTTTTTCGTAGTTTAGATCGAGTCTGTTCTTCATACCTACAGTCCACGAAAAAGCCAAAAAAAATTAGGGTTAGTTCATCATATCCGAACCAATCTGAGCCTTTGCATAATCTTTTTAGGGTTTTGCTTTGTTGAATTTGCGGTTGCATCGTCGTGTCTAGTTGCTGGTCTTAGCGTTAGTCTTTTAGAGTTTCGAGTTCTGGTCATAAGTTGTCACGCCGCCACCGCACCATCATCATCGCCCCTGTCACCTACCACCACCGCTCCGAATCCGTATCCATATACCACCACCAATCCGTATCCATATACCACCACCGATCCATATCCATATATTACCACCGCTGCCATATACCACCACCGTTGCCATATACCACCACCATATATCCACCACCAATCCGAGTTCCTTGCATATTAGGTGTGCTTTTGAGAGCCATCTAGATTCCGATTCGTGTTTCCTTGCCGGAGTAGGTTTCGGAAAAAAAAAACACCCTCCGTTTAGGCCCAAAAATTTTCGGAAACGCATTTTTCGAAAAAAAATCTAGCTATCCTATTTTTAGGTGTTTCTGAGTGTTTTGAGACAGGTGCCATTATAGGAAGTTTTTTTGACCCGTTTCCAGTTTTTGGGTCCGGGCAGTCGAAAAAACGAAAAAAAAATTGGTCGAAAAAATTTCGTGCCCATCCTGTCAATTTGACCTAGGAAGAGTTTTGAGACACTCGCCATTATAGTGATTTTTTGAAAAAAAAGCAGCGCAAAAAAAAAGAGCGAAAAAAAATTCCAGAGTGTGCCTTTTCCTTGTTTACGTGCAGCGCCGTGATTTTGTTAGTGTTCTAGGCTCGCCTCTCTAGCACGGTCTAGCCTAGGACCAGCACAGTACCGTCGTTGAGCGTTTATTCAACTTTGCATCTCTGAATTGATTATTGTTGACCCTTTTTGCTACCATATTATAAGCCTTCCCAGCTCCACATACATCTACGTCGTGCGTTTGACTCTCCCTGGTAATCGCTCTATCCAAGCTTTGAGAGTTTGACTACAACGGTTGCCGATCACCGCCTGCTGCTGGGTAAGAACTGGTAAGAATTTGAGTTTTGCTTGACGGGTTTGTGATACACCACCACCACTTCTTAGTAGTCTGTAGGATCATATTCTTGTGTGTTTCTATTTGCTGCTAACCATGCTAGGATCACAAGCCGATGAGACTGATTGGGAGAACCCGACGAACAAACAGCTACATGATAAATTTCAGCAAATGATGAGTGGACAGGTGCAAGATGTGCTAAACAGATTTGACGAGGCCATGGAGAAGATAGATGGCATGGAGAAGACGTTCGAAACAAAGCTTGATAGCAAGTTTAATGAATTGCTCGCGCGTTTACCACCACCACCGCCGGCTGCACCTATCGCACCTCTGCAACACCAACAACAACGCATCCTTCCGAATCAGTATGGAGGAGCGAAGCGTGTTCCTATTGAGGATGGCCAAACTTCTGGTGCTGCTGTTCCTGTTATTGATGCTTCTTTGGCTCCTGCTACTGCTGCTGCTGGTACCCAGGAGGATGATGAGTATGTGGGCGATTATGAGGATGAGGTTGATCAAAATCAGAACTACGTGCACCCACCAGCACCACCACCAGCAGGTCGACCTCAGGTATATATTCGTAATGGTAGGCCTGCACCACCACCTCAGGTACGAGATGATGTGCATATTCCTAAACTGAAATTGAATATTCCACCATTTGAGGGTAGATATGTTCCTGATATATATCTTACTTGGGAGTTAGAAACTGAACAACATTTTACATGTTTACAATATCCCGAGGAGAGACGGGTTGCTGCTGCTGTTTGTGCTTTCACTAGTTTTGCATGTGTATGGTGGTCTGAACATTGTAGATTATATCCTATTCCAACTACTTGGGCTGCTTTGAAAACTGCTATGCGTACGCGTTGGGTTACACCATATTATCAACGTGAATTGCTTCAAAAATTGCAGCGTTTAAGACAAGGGAAAAATTCTGTAGAAGAATATTATCAGGAATTACAAACTGGCATGATTAGATGTGGTATTGTTGAGGAGAATGAAGCTATGCTTGCACGTTTTCTGGGTGGATTAAATAGAGAGATTCAGACCATTCTAGACTATAAGGAGTATACTAATATCACTTGTTTATTCCATCTTGCTTGTAAAGCTGAACGTGAAGTGCAGGATCGACAAGCATTGGCGCGATCTAACTTTTCTGCAGGCCGACCTTCATCATGGACACCGCGTGCATCTTCTACTTCAACTGCACCAGCACCTCAATCAGGTGCCTCCTCCAGTCGTGATACAAGAAAACAGGCACAACCACCATTATCTGCCAAGAGCGCACCTGCTGGGCCTGCACAGAGTTCTTTTTCTTCCATGGCATCAACAGGGCACACAAGTGATATTATTTGTCGTCGTTGTAAGGGAGGAGGTCATTATGCGAGAGAATGCAAATCTCCGCGTGTGATGATTGCTACCGCAGATGGTGGATATGAGTCCGCTAGTGACTATGATGAGGAGACTTTGGCTCTTATTACACGTGAAGAACATGGTGGAGATGATTCTGATCATGAGACGCAATACATGGCTCCTGAAGACGCTGACAGGTATGAATGTTTAGTTGCTCAACGTGTTTTGAGTGTGCAGGTCACACAAGCTGAGCAAAATCAGAGGCACAATTTGTTCCATACCAAGGGAGTTGTGAAGGAACGTTCTGTGCGTGTCATAATAGACAGAGGGAGCTGCAACAACTTGGCTTGCATGGACATGGTGGAGAAGCTTTCTCTCACCACAAGACCACATCCACATCCTTACTACATCCAATGGTTCAACAACAGCGGCAAGGTTAAGGTAACACGTACTGTTCGTGTGCATTTTAGTATCTCTACATATGCTGATTATGTTGATTGTGATGTGGTACCTATGCAAGCATGTTCCTTATTACTTGGTAGACCATGGCAATTTGATAAAAACTCTGTACACCATGGTAGAAACAATCACTATACTCTTGTTCATAAGGATAAAAATATTACTTTGCTTCCTATGACTCCTGATTCCATTTTGAAAGATGATATTAATAGAGCTAATAAAGCAAAACAGGAGAAGAATAAGAGTGAAAATTAGATTGTGGCAATAGAATTTGAGCAACAAATGAAGCCTAATAATAAACCATCTAGTGTTGCTTCTGAAATTAAATTGAAAAGTGCATGTTTATTTGCCACCAAATCTGATATTGATGAGCTAGATTTCAGCAAATCTGTTTGCTATGCTTTTGGGTGCAAAGAGGCATTATTTTCATTCGAGGACGTGCCTTCCTCTTTGCCTCCTACTGTCACTAACATTTTGCAGGAGTTCGCTGACGTCTTTCCACAAGACGTGCCACCGGGATTACCGCCTATTCGAGGGATTGAGCATCAGATTGACTTAATTCCCGGTGCTTCACTGCCAAACCGTGCACCATACCGTACCAATCCAGAGGAGACGAAGGAGATTATGTGTCAAGTACAAGAGCTTCTCGACAAAGGTTATATACGCAAATCCCTTAGTCCTTGTGCTGTTCCTATTATTCTAGTGCCGAAAAAGGATGGTACATCACGTATGTGTGTTGATTGTAGAGGCATTAATAATATTACTATTCGTTATCGTCATCCTATTCCTAGGCTCGATGATATGCTTGATGAATTGAGTGGCTCTACAATATTCTCCAAAGTTGATTTGCGTAGTGGATACCATCAAATTCGTATGAAATTGGGAGATGAATGGAAAACAGCATTTAAAACTAAGTTTGGATTATATGAGTGGTTAGTCATGCCTTTTGGGTTAACTAATGCACCTAGTACTTTCATGAGATTAATGAACGAAGTTTTACGTGCTTTCATTGGACGATTTGTGGTAGTTTACTTTGATGACATATTGATTTATAGCAGATCTTTGGAAGAACATGTGGAACATTTACGTGCTGTTTTTATTGCTCTACGTGATGCACGTTTGTTTGGTAACCTTGGGAAGTGCACCTTTTGCACCGACCGAGTATCTTTTCTTGGCTATGTTGTTACTCCACAGGGAATTGAAGTTGATAAAGCCAAGATTGAAGCTATTGAGAGTTGGCCGCAGCCCAAAACGGTCACACAAGTGAGGAGTTTTCTTGGCCTTGCTGGATTCTATAGGCGTTTTGTGAGAGATTTCAGCACGATTGCTGCACCTCTCAATGAGCTTACAAAGAAAGATGTGCCTTTTCTTTGGGGTACCGCACAGGAAGAAGCCTTCACGGTATTGAAAGATAAGTTGACACATGCTCCTTTACTCCAACTTCCTGATTTTAATAAGACTTTTGAGCTTGAATGTGATGCTAGTGGAATTGGATTAGGAGGTGTGTTATTACAAGATGGCAAACCTGTTGCATACTTTTCTGAAAAATTGAGTGGGCCTAGTCTGAATTATTCTACTTATGATAAAGAATTATATGCTCTTGTTCAGACTTTAGAAACATGGCAACATTATTTATGGCCCAAAGAATTTTTTATACATTCTGATCATGAATCTTTGAAATATATTAAAAGTCAAGCTAAACTGAATCGTAGACATGCTAAATGGGTTGAATTCATTGAGACTTTCCCTTATGTCATTAAACACAAGAAGGGAAAATAAAATGTTATTGCTGATGCATTGTCTCGTCGCTATACTATGCTTTCACAACTTGACTTCAAAATATTTGGTTTGGAGACCATCAAAGATCAATATGTGCATGATGCTGATTTTAAAGATGTAATGCAGAATGGTAAAGAAGGAAGAATGTGGAACAAGTTTGTTGTTAACGATGGATTTGTGTTTCGTGCTAACAAGCTATGCATTCCAGCTAGCTCCGTTCGTCTTTTGTTGTTGCAGGAGGCGCATGGAGGAGGATTAATGGGACACTTTGGCGTGAAGAAGACGGAGGACGTACTTGCTACACATTTCTTTTGGCCAAAGATGAGACGGGATGTTGAGTGTTTTATTGCTCGCTGCACTACATGTCAAGCTAAGTCACGACTCAATCCTCATGGTTTATATATGCCTTTGCCTGTACCTAGTGTTCCTTGGGAGGATATATCTATGGACTTTGTTTTAGGTTTACCTCGAACAAAGAAGGGGAGGGATAGCATATTTGTTGTCGTGGATAGATTCTCGAAAATGGCACACTTTATACCATGTCATAAAAGCGATGATGCTGTTAATGTTGCTGATTTGTTCTTTCGTGAAATTATTCGCTTGCATGGTGTGCCAAATACTATTGTTTCAGATCGTGATACTAAATTTCTTAGCCACTTTTGGAGATGTTTATGGGCTAAGTTGGGGACTAAACTGCTTTTTAGTACTACTTGTCACCCCCAAACTGATGGACAAACTGAAGTAGTCAATAGAACGTTGTCTACTATGCTTAGGGCTGTTTTGAAGAATAATAAGAAAATGTGGGAGGAATGCTTGCCTCATATTGAATTTGCTTATAATCGTTCATTGCATTCTACTACTAAGATGTGCCCTTTTGAAGTTATGTATGGTTTCCTACCTCATGCACCTATTGATTTGTTGCCTCTTCCATCTTCGGAGAAGGTTAATTTTGATGCTAAACAACGTGCTGAATTGATTTTAAAAATGCATGAGTTAACTAAGGAAAACATTGAGCGTATGAATGCTAAATATAAACTTGCTGGAGATAAGGGTAGAAAACATGTTGTGTTTGCACCTGGAGATCTTGTTTGGTTACATTTGCGTAAGGATAGATTTCCTGATTTGCGCAAATCAAAGTTAATGCCACGTGCTGATGGTCCCTTTAAGGTGTTAGAGAAAATAAATGATAATGCATATAAACTTGAGCTGCCTGCAGATTTTGGGGTTAGTCCCACTTTTAACATTGCAGATTTGAAGCCTTATTTGGGTGAGGAAGATGAACTTCCGTCGATGACGACTTCATTTCAAGAAGGGGAGGATGATGAGGACATCAATCAATTGTTACACCCACAGCCCCTGCTGCTATACATACTGGACCAATTACTAGAGCTCGTGCACGCCAACTAAATTACCAGGTACTTTCGTTTCTTGGTAATGATTCTAATGTTCATGAGAATATGATGCTGCCTAAATTGGATACATTTGTTTTGCTTAAAAATGAAGGGCCTAGCTTGGAGAAGGATGAACATTGGAGTAAGAACAAGCATGGAGATGATGGCATGCGCAAGGGGAACAAGAACGGAGTTACAAGTGATGATTTCAGGACTTTGAAGCCACCATAATGGGTGCATGAAGCCTTGGACGAAATATACAAGATGCCACTTCATAAATTTCGTCCCGAGGCTATTTTAGGTGCTGCGTCACCTTATTATTGGGCCAGGCCCATGTAATTTCGAAATACATAAGTATAGGCTATTTTTAGAGTACGTATGTGTGGGGAAACAAGAGATAGGGTTGATTTCGGACCCCTCCACCAAGGGCCACGAAATTCCCCTCCTCTTCCTCCATATATACATCCCTTAGGGCATCGTTTAGACTTCGGGTTTTGTTTAGAATAAAAGTTCGCCATAGCTGCAACTTCGCGTACTTCGTTTGTGTTCAACGACCAGACGAAGGCGTCACAGAACCCCACCTTGATCAATAAAGCTTTCATCTTATATTCGCAATATCTAGATTGCAATCTCCGTTTCTTGCTTGTTCTTCGTTTGCTCGCAGGAAACAGACCCTCGTGGTCAGGTTGATCATGCTCCGGCGTGGTCAATAACCTCTCGGAGTTGGTTTAGCGATTGCTAAGGCGCGACGTCCTCGCACGTTCGTAGTCGGATCGTCAAAGTCGACTGCCACCAAAGCGATATCCATCATCTCATCGAAAGACGGGACACCTTTGCCTCTATCATCTTGTCTGTGGGGTGGTGTCCCCCGCCCCCAAACGAATCTGGCTCTTCGGCCAAAGCAGGGGCCAGCTTACGCAGGCGCTGAGGGTCATCTCATCTTCTTCGTCGGCCCCAGCGGGTTGAATCGGAGGTAACAGCTCGTCGCAGCCTGGCAGCACCCGAACCACTTCAACCCTATACACTGTGGATGGCATCGGATTACCGTGGAACACGGGGTTGCCCGGTTGAACCATTCTGCCGTTGGCGACATCGACCAACTCGCCGCCCACGAAGTGCAGGAGAGTGCAACGAACGTTGGCGACGCCCTGCGAAAACATGTAGGGCGTCAGGGATGCCTAGTCAAAGGCAAGGAGATGAAGTCATCGGCCGAGAGGCTTAGTTACCGTGATGCCGCCGAGCTCGGCTAATGTCGAGGCACCGCCAACGGCGGGCGTGCAACTGACGGAGGGGTCCCTTGCTGGCGATGATGAGGACATCAATACAATTGTTACACCCACAGCCCCTGCTGCTATACATACTGGACCAATTACTAGAGCTCGTGCACGCCAACTAAATTACCAGGTACTTTCGTTTCTTGGTAATGATTTTAATGTTCATGAGAATATGATGCTGCCTAAATTGGATACATTTGTTTTGCTTACAAATGAAGGGCCTAGCTTGGAGAAGGATGAACATTGGAGCAAGAACAAGCATGGAGATGATGGCATGCGCAAGGGGAACAAGAACGGAGTTACAAGTGATGATTTCAGGACTTTGAAGCCACCATAATGGGTGCATGAAGCCTTGGACGAAATATACAAGATGCCACTTCATAAATTTCGTCCCGAGGCTATTTTAGGTGCTGCGTCACCTTATTATTGGGCCAGGCCCATGTAATTTCGAAATACATAAGTATAGGCTATTTTTAGAGTCCGTATGTGTGGGGAAACAAGAGATAGGGTTGATTTCGGACCCCTCCACCAAGGGCCACGAAATTCCCCCCTCTTTCTCCATATATACAGCCCTTAGGGCATCGTTTAGACTTTGGGGTTTTGTTTAGATTAAAAGTTCGCCATAGCTGCAACTTCGCGCACTTCGTTTGTGTTCAACGACCAGACAAAGGCGTCACAGAACCCCACCTTGATCAATAAAGCTTTCATCTTATATTCGCAATATCCAGATTGCAATCTTAGTTTCTTGCTTGTTCTTCGTTTGCTCGCAGGAAATAGACCCTCGTGGTCAGGTTGATCGTGCTCCAGCGTGGTCAATAACCTCTCGTAGTTGGTTTAGCGATTGCTAAGGCGCGACGTCCTCGCACGTTCGTAGTCGGATCGTCAAAGTCGACTTCCACCAAAGCGATATCCATCATCTCATCGAAAGACGGGACACCTTTGCCTCTATCAATGTCATTAAACACAAGAAGGGAAAAGAAAATGTTATTGCTGATGCATTGTCTCGTCGCTATACTATGCTTTCACAACTTGACTTCAAAATCTTTGGTTTGGAGACCATCAAAGATCAATATGTGCATGATGCTGATTTTAAATATGTAATGCAGAATTGTAAAGAAGGAAGAATGTGGAACAAGTTCGTCGTTAACGATGGATTTGTGTTTCGTGCTAACAAGCTATGCATTCCAGCTAGCTCTGTTCGTCTATTGTTGTTGCAGGAGGCGCATGGAGGAGGATTAATGGGACACTTTGGCGTGAAGAAGACGGAGGACGTACTTGCTACACATTTCTTTTGGCCAAAGATGAGACGGGATGTTGAGCGTTTTATTGCTCGCTGCACTACATGTCAAAAAGCTAAGTCACGACTCAATCCTCATGGTTTATATATGCCTTTGCCTGTACCTAGTGTTCCTTGGGAGGATATATCTATGGACTTTGTTTTAGGTTTACCTCGAACAAAGAAGGGGAGGGATAGCATATTTGTTGTCGTGGATAGATTCTCGAAAATGGCACACTTTATACCATGTCATAAAAGCGATGATGTTGTTAATGTTGCTGATTTGTTCTTTCGTGAAATTATTCGCTTGCATGGTGTGCCAAATACTATTGTTTCAGATCGTGATACTAAATTTCTTAGCCACTTTTGGTGATGTTTATGGGCTAAGTTGGGGACTAAACTGCTTTTTAGTACTACTTGTCACCCCCAAACTGATGGACAAACTGAAGTAGTCAATAGAATGTTGTCTACTATGCTTAGGGCTGTTTTGAAGAATAATAAGAAAATGTGGGAGGAATGCTTGCCTCATATTGAATTTGCTTATAATCGTTCATTGCATTCTACTACTAAGATGTGCCCTTTTGAAGTTGTGTATGGTTTCCTACCTCGTGCACCTATTGATTTGTTGCCTCTTCCATCTTCGGAGAAGGTTAATTTTGATGCTAAACAACGTGCTGAATTGATTTTAAAAATGCATGAGTTAACTAAGGAAAACATTGAGCGTATGAATGCTAAATATAAACTTGCTGGAGATAAGGGTAGAAAACATGTTGTGTTTGCACCTGGAGATCTTGTTTGGTTACATTTGCGTAAGGATAGATTTCCTGATTTGCGCAAATCAAAGCTAATGCCACGTGCTGATGGTCCCTTTAAGGTGTTAGAGAAAATAAATGATAATGCATATAAACTTGAGCTGCCTGCAGATTTTTGGGTTAGTCCCACTTTTAACATTGCAGATTTGAAGCCTTATTTGGGTGAGGAAGATGGACTTCCGTCGAGGACGACTTCATTTCAAGAAGGGGAGGATGATGAGGACATCAATACAATTGTTACACCCACAGCCCCTGCTGCTATACATACTGGACCAATTACTAGAGCTCGTGCACGCCAACTAAATTACCAGGTACTTTCGTTTCTTGGTAATGATTCTAATGTTCATGAGAATATGATGCTGCCTAAATTGGATACATTTGTTTTGCTTACAAATGAAGGGCCTAGCTTGGAGAAGGATGAACATTGGAGCAAGAACAAGCATGGAGATGATGGCATGCGCAAGGGGAACAAGAACGGAGTTACAAGTGATGATTTCAGGGCTTTGAAGCCACCATAATGGGTGCATGAAGCCTTGGACGAAATATACAAGATGCCACTTCATAAATTTCGTCCCGAGGCTATTTTAGGTGCTGCGTCACCTTATTATTGGGCCAGGCCCATGTAATTTCGAAATACATAAGTATAGGCTATTTTTAGAGTCCGTATGTGTGGGGAAACAAGAGATAGGGTTGATTTCGGACCCCTCCACCAAGGGCCACGAAATTCCCCCCTCTTCCTCCATATATACAGCCCTTAGGGCATCGTTTAGACTTTGGGTTTTGTTTAGATTAAAAGTTCGCCATAGCTGCAACTTCGCGTACTTCGTTTGTGTTCAACGAACAGACAAAGGCGTCACAGAACCCCACCTTGATCAATAAAGCTTTCATCTTATATTCGCAATATCCAGATTGCAATCTCAGTTTCTTGCTTGTTCTTCGTTTGCTCGCAGGAAACAGACCCTCGTGGTCAGGTTGATCGTGCTCCGGCGTGGTCAATAACCTCTCGGAGTTGGTTTAGCGATTGCTAAGGCGCGACGTCCTCGCACGATCGTAGTCGGATCGTCAAAGTCGACTTCCACCAAAGCGATATCCATCATCTCATTGAAAGACGGGACACCTTTGCCTCTATCAAGTGGTATCAGATTTCCAGGTTGCTCGGTGAGATTTTACAGTTTTTCGTAGTTTAGATCGAGTCTGTTCTTCATACATACAGTCCACGAAAAAGCCACAAAAAAATTAGGGTTAGTTCATCATATCCGAACCAATCTGAGCCTTTGCATAATCTTTTTAGGGTTTTGCTTTGTTGAATTTGTGGTTGCATCGTCGTGTCTAGTTGCTGGTCTTAGAGTCTAGTCTTTTAGAGTTCCGAGTTCTGGTCATAAGTTGTCACGCCGCCGCCGCACCATCATCATCGCCCCTGCCATCTACCACCACCGCTCCGAATCCGTATCCATATACCACCACCAATCCGTGTCCATATACCACCACCGATCCATATCCATATACTACCACCGCTACCACCACCGCTGCCATATACCACCACCATATATCCACCACCAATCCGAGTTCTTTGCTTATTAGGTTTGTTTTCGGGATCCATCTAGATTCCGATTCGTGTTTCCTTGCCGGAGTAGGTTTCGGAAAAAAAAAAGAGTCGGGTAGCCACGCTCCGTTTAGGCCCAAAATTTTTCGAAAACGCATTTTTCGAAAAGATTTCTGGCTATCCTATTTTTAGGTGTTTCTGAGTGTTTTGAGACAGGTGCCATTATAGGAAGTTTTTTTTGACCCGTTTCCAGTTTTTGGGTCCGGGCAGCCGAAAAAAAAAATTGGTCGAAAAAATTTCGTGCCCATCCTGTCAGTTTGAGCTAGGAAGAGTTTTGAGACACTCGCCATTATAGTGATTTTTCGCAAAAAAAAACAGCAAAAAAAAAGAGCGCAAAAAAAAAGAGCGAATTTTTTTTTTCAGAGTGTGTTTTTCCCTTGTTTACGTGCCGCGCCGTGATTTTGTTGGTGTTCTAGGCTCGCGTCTCTAGCACAGTCTAGCCTAGGACCAGCACAGTACCGCCGTTGAGCGTTTATTCAACTTTGCATCTCTGAATTGATTATTGCTGGCCCTTTTTGCTACCATACTATAAGCCTTCCCAGCTCCACATACATCTACGTCGTGTGTTCGACTCTCCCTGGTAATCGCTCTATCCAAGCTTTGAGAGTTTTTGACTACAACGGTTGCCGATCACCGCCTGCTGCTGGGTAAGAACTGGTAAGAATTTGAGATTTGCTTGACGGATTTGTGATACACCACCACCACTTCTTAGTAGTCTGTAGGATCATATTCTTGTGTGTTTCTATTGCTGCTAACCATGCCAGGATCACAAGCCGACGAGATTGACTGGGAGAACTTATCGAACAAGGAGCTTCATGATAAGTTTCAGCAAATGATGACTGAACAGGTACAAGATGTGCTGAACAATTTTGAAGAGGCCATGGAGAAGATCACTGGCCTTGAGAAGACGTTCGAAACAAAGCTCGATAACAGATTTAATGAACTGCTTGCGCGTCTTCCACCACCGGCTGCACCTGTCACACCTCTGCAACAACAACAACTACGCCCCCTTCCGAATCAGTATGGACGAGCACAGCGTGTTCCTATTGAGACAGGACAAACTTCTGGTGCCGCTGCTACTGCTGTTGGTGCTTCTTTGGCTCCTGCTACTGCTCCTGCTGGTACCCAGGAGGATGATGAGTATGCGGGTGATTATGAGGATGAGGTTGATCAAAATCAGATCTATGAGCAGCCACCAGCACCACCACCAGCAGGTCGACCTCAGGTATATATTCGTCATGGTAGGCCTGCACCACCACCTCAGGTACGCGATGATGTCCATATTCCTAAACTGAAATTGAATATTCCACCATTTGAGGGTAGATATGTTCCTGATATATATCTTACTTGGGAGTTAGAAACTGAACAACGATTTACATGTTTACAATATCCTGAGGAGAGACGAGTTGCTGCTGCTGTTTGTGCTTTCACTAGTTTTGCATGTGTATGGTGGTCTGAACATTGTAGATTATATCCTATTCCAACTACTTGGGCTGCTTTGAAAACTGCTATGCGTACGCGTTGGGTTCCACCATATTATCAACGTGAATTGCTTCAAAAATTGCAGCGTTTAAGACAAGGGAAAAATTCTGTAGAAGAATATTATCAGGAATTACAAACTGGCATGATTAGATGTGGTATTGTTGAGGAGAATGAAGCTATGCTTGCACGTTTTCTGGGTGGATTAAATAGAGAGATTCAGACCATTTTATACTATAAGGATTATACTAATATCACTCGTTTATTCCATCTTGCTTGTAAAGCTGAACGTGAAGTGCAGGATCGACAAGCATTGGGGCGAACTAACTTTTCTGCAGGCCGACCTTCATCATGGACACCACGTGCATCTTCTACTTCAACTGCACCAGCACCTCCATCCGGTGCCACCTCCAGCCGTGATACAAGAAAACAGGCACAACCACCATTATCTGCCAAGAGCGCACCTGCGGGGCCTGCACAGCGTTCTTCTTCTTCCATGGCATCAACAGGGCACACAAGTGATATTATTTGTCGTCGTTGTAAGGGAGGAGGTCATTATGCGAGGGAATGCAAATCTCCGCGTGTGATGATTGCTACCGCGGATGGTGGATATGAGTCCGCTAGTGACTATGATGAGGAGACATTGGCTCTTATTACACGTGAAGAACATGGTGGAGATGATTCTGATCATGAGACGCAATACATGGCTCCTGAAGACGCTGACAGGTATGAATGTTTAGTTGCTCAACGTGTTTTGAGTGTGCAGGTCACACAAGCTGAGCAAAATCAGAGGCACAATTTGTTCCATACCAAGGGAGTTGTGAAGGAACGTTCTGTGCGCGTCATAATAGACGGAGGGAGCTGCAACAACTTGGCTAGCATGGAGATGGTGGAGAAGCTTTCTCTCACCACAAGACCACATCAACATCCTTACTACATCCAATGGTTCAACAACAGCGGCAAGGTTAAGGTAACACGTACTGTTCGTGTGCATTTTAGTATCTCTACATATGCTGATTATGTTGATTGTGATGTGGTACCTATGCAAGCATGTTCCTTATTACTTGGTAGACCATGGCAATTTGATAAAAATTCTGTACACCATGGTAGAAACAATCACTATACTCTTGTTCATAAGGATAAAAATATTACTTTGCTTCCTATGACTCCTGATTCCATTTTAAAAGATGATATTAATAGAGCTAATAAAGCACAACAGGAGAAGAATAAGAGTGAAAATCAGATTGTGGCAAAAGAATTTGAGCAACAAATGAAGCCTAACAATAAACCATCTAGTGTTGCTTCTGAAATTAAATTGAAAAGTGCATGTTTATTTGCCACCAAATCTGATATTGATGAGCTAGATTTCAGCAAATCTGTTTGCTATGCTTTCGTGTGCAAAGAGGCATTATTTTCATTCGAGGACGTGCCTTCCTCTTTGCCTCCTACTGTCACTAACATTTTGCAGGAGTTCGCTGACGTTTTTCCACAAGACGTGCCACCGGGATTACCGCCTATTCGAGGGATTGAGCATCAGATTGACTTAATTCCCGGTGCTTCACTGCCAAACCGTGCACCATACCGTACCAATCCAGAGGAGACGAAGGAGATTATGCGTCAAGTACAAGAGCTTCTCGACAAAGGTTATATACGCGAATCCCTTAGTCCTTGTGCTGTTCCTATTATTCTAGTGCCGAAAAAGGATGGTACATCACGTATGTGTGTTGATTGTAGAGGCATTAATAATATTACTATTCGTTATCGTCATCCTATTCCTAGGCTAGATGATATGCTTGATGAATTGAGTGGCTCTACAATATTCTCCAAAGTTGATTTGCGTAGTGGCTACCATCAAATCCGTATGAAATTGGGAGATGAATGGAAAACAGCATTTAAAACTAAGTTTGGATTATATGAGTGGTTAGTCATGCCTTTTGGGTTAACTAATGCACCTAGTACTTTCATGAGATTAATGAACGAAGTTTTACGTGCTATCATTGGACGATTTGTGGTAGTTTACTTTGATGGCATATTGATTTATAGCAGATCTTTGGAGGAACATTTGGAACATTTACGTGCTGTTTTTATTGCTCTACGTGATGCACGTTTGTTTGGTAACCTTGGGAAGTGCACCTTTTGCACCGACCGAGTATCTTTTCTTGGCTATGTTGTTACTCCACAGGGAATAGAAGTTGACAAAGCCAAGATTGAAGCTATTGAGAGTTGGCCGCAGCCCAAAACGGTCACACAAGTGAGGAGTTTTCTTGGCCTCGCTGGATTCTATAGGCGTTTTGTGAGAGATTTCAGCACCATTGCTGCACCTCTCAACGAGCTTACAAAGAAGGATGTGCCTTTTCTTTGGGGTACCGCACAGGAAGAAGCCTTCACGGTATTGAAAGATAAGTTGACACATGCTCCTTTACTCCAACTTCCTGATTTTAATAAGACTTTTGAGCTTGAATGTGATGCTAGTGGAATTGGATTAGGAGGTGTGTTATTACAAGATGGCAAACCTGTTGCATACTTTTCTGAAAAATTGAGTGGGCCTAGTCTGAATTATTCTACTTATGATAAAGAATTATATGCTCTTGTTCGGACTTTCGAAACATGGCAACATTATTTATGGCCCAAAGAATTTGTTATACATTCTGATCATGAATCATTGAAACATATTAAAAGTCAAGCTAAACTGAATCTTAGACATGCTAAATGGGTTGAATTCATTGAGACTTTCCCTTATGTCATTAAACACAAGAAGGGAAAAGAAAATGTTATTGCTGATGCTTTGTCTCGTCGCTATACTATGCTTTCACAACTTGACTTCAAAATATTTGGTTTGGAGACCATCAAAGATCAATATGTGCATGATGCTGATTTTAAAGATGTAATGCATAATTGTAAAGAAGGAAGAATGTGGAACAAGTTTGTTGTTAACGATGGATTTGTGTTTCGTGCTAACAAGCTATGCATTCCAGCTAGCTCCGTTCGTCTTTTGTTGTTGCAGGAGGCGCATGGAGGAGGATTAATGGGACACTTTGGCGTGAAGAAGACGGAGGACGTACTTGCTACACATTTCTTTTGGCCAAAGATGAGACGGGATGTTGAGCGTTTTATTGCTCGCTGCACTACATGTCAAAAAGCAAAGTCACGCCTCAATCCTCATGGTTTATATATGCCGTTGCCTGTACCTAGTGTTCCTTGGGAGGATATATCTATGGACTTTGTTTTAGGTTTACCTCGAACAAAGAAGGGGAGGGATAGCATATTTGTTGTCGTGGATAGATTCTCGAAAATGGCACACTTTATACCATGTCATAAAAGCGATGATGCTGTTAATGTTGCTGATTTGTTCTTTCGTGAAATTATTCGCTTGCATGGTGTGCCAAATACTATTGTTTCAGATCGTGATACTAAATTTCTTAGCCACTTTTGGAGATGTTTATGGGCTAAGTTGGGGACTAAACTGCTTTTTAGTACTACTTGTCACCCCCAAACTGATGGACAAACTGAAGTAGTCAATAGAACGTTGTCTACTATGCTTCGGGCTGTTTTGAAGAATAATAAGAAAATGTGGGAGGAATGCTTGCCTCATATTGAATTTGCTTATAATCGTTCATTGCATTCTACTACTAAGATGTGCCCTTTCGAAGTTGTGTATGGTTTCCTACCTCGTGCGCCTATTGATTTGTTGCCTCTTCCATCTTCGGAGAAGGTTAATTTTGATGCTAAACAACGTGCTGAATTGATTTTAAAAATGCATGAGTTAACTAAGGAAAACATTGAGCGCATGAATGCTAAATATAAACTTGCTGGAGATAAGGGTAGAAAACATGTTGTGTTTGCACCTGGAGATCTTGTTTGGTTACATTTGCGTAAGGATAGATTTCCTGATTTGCGCAAATCAAAGTTAATGCCACGTGCTGATGGTCCCTTTAAGGTGTTAGAGAAAATAAATGATAATGCATATAAACTTGAGCTGCCTGCAGATTTTGGGGTTAGTCCCACTTTTAACATTGCAGATTTGAAGCCTTATTTGGGTGAGGAAGATGAACTTCTGTCGAGGACGACTTCATTTCAAGAAGGGGAGGATGATGAGGACATCAATACAATTGTTACACCCACAACCCCTGCTGCTATACATACTGGACCAATTACTAGAGCTCGTGCACGCCAACTAAATTACCAGGTACTTTCGTTTCTTGGTAATGATTTTAATGTTCATGAGAATATGATGCTGCCTAAATTGGATACATTTGTTTTGCTTACAAATGAAGGGCCTAGCTTGGAGAAGGATGAACATTGGAGCAAGAACAAGCATGGAGATTATGGCATGCGCAAGGGGAACAAGAACGGAGTTACAAGTGATGATTTCAGGACTTTAAAGCCACCATAATGGGTGCACGAAGCCTTGGACGAAATATACAAGATGCCACTTCATAAATTTCGTCCCGAGGCTATTTTAGGTGCTGCGTCACCTTATTATTGGGCCAGGCCCATGTAATTTCGAAATACATAAGTATAGGCTATTTTTAGAGTCCGTATGTGTGGGGAAACAAGAGATAGGGTTGATTTCGGACCCCTCCACCAAGGGCCACGAAATTCCCCCTTCTTCCTCCATATATACAGCCCTTAGGGCATCGTTTAGACTTTGGGTTTTGTTTAGATTAAAAGTTCGCCATAGCTGCAACTTCGCGTACTTCGTTTGTGTTCAACGACCAGACAAAGGCGTCACAGAACCCCACCTTGATCAATAAAGCTTTCATCTTATATTCGCAATATCCAGATTGCAATCTCAGTTTCTTGCTTGTTCTTCGTTTGCTTGCAGGAAACAGACCCTCGTGGTCAGGTTGATCGTGCTTCGGCGTGGTCAATAACCTCTCGGAGTTGGTTTAGCGATTGCTAAGGCGCGACGTCCTCGCACGATCGTAGTCGGATCGTCAAAGTCGACTTCCACCAAAGCGATATCCATCATCTCATTGAAAGACGGGACACCTTTGCCTCTATCAGGCGAGGTGCCGGCCGGCGTACACCCGGGTGCATTAAGCTCCAATGCCCGTGCCGGCGCCGGAGACACGAATACCGCCTCCGTCGGAGACACCAATGGCGCCGCCGGAGACACCAATGGCACCGCCTGCGCGCTGTGCGAGTTGCTGGACGTGAAGCTAGGAACCGGGGGAGGCCCCTGTTGGCCGCCCGCAATCCACGTCGTCAACCCACGAATCAACGTAGGCACCATGGCGTTGAGCTTCGTTCCCAGTCGAACTTAGCCACGATTAAAAAAGTTCCCATGAAATACAATCGAGAAATGAAGACTACGATTTAAATACAATCAATCTTAGCTAGCTATCTGTTCACAATCTTGTTGCCCTTCTTTTTCGCAAATGGAGTTCTTTTGTGGAACGGACGTCCTTTAGGTAGGGTGGTCCTGCTTCTTCTTGTGGTGTATGCTGCTACTTCATCATCGTCGTCATGTTCGATCTTCGGGTCGCCGTACTTCTCGAAGTCTTGCTCATTGGCTACTCCATCCATTCCGATGATCTTCCTTTTGCCTCTCCTCACGACAACACGACTGGGCTTTGACGGGCCGGTAATGAAGAAGCATTGGTCCACATGGGAAGCCAGTACCCATGGCTCATTTTTCGCGGTGACGTTTGCACCCGCGGTCTTGGATTTGGCTTCGGGTATAACCATGGTGGTGAAATACCGGTCTTCTTTTAGGATGCTCTTGGACCATCTGACACGGAACATCGGGACCTTCTCTCCAGCATAGCTCAGCTCCCAGATCTCCTCGATCCTTCCGTAGTATCTGTCCTTGTCGTAACCGGTGTAGGATTCCATCGTTACCCCGGAGTTCTGATAACCATCACTCTTCATGTCCTTGTCCTCGGTGTAGAATGTGTAGCCGTTGATATCGTACGCATCATAGGTCATCAGGTTGTGCTCGGCGCCCTGTGACAAGGCGAATATGAGTTGTTCTTCCATGGAAGAATCCTCATGTAAAGGGTACGACAGAAGCTTCTGCTTGAACCAACGCGTGAAACATGAGTTGTGCTCTTTGATTATATCTCCGTTTGTCCTCTGTTGCCCTCGGTCATTGTACGTCTTCTCAATAAAGGTTTTGTGCTCTACCTCCCAAGGATCGACCACGTCTATGTGTTGTAGCGCGACTAGGTTTGCTCTTACAAAGTCGGTGAGTCGACCCTCGAAGTCGACATGCATTTCGCGGTGACCCTCACGGTGACCCCGTCCAGCGAGCCCGCCGAGGTGCTTGTTGATGGGCAGACCAACGGGGTTCTTGATGCCTAGATAATTCGTGTAGTAGGAGATGCACTCTTCGGTCAGAAAGCCCTGGCTATACTTCCCTCTGGACGTGACATGTTGTGAACGTATCCTTTGATGACACCATTCATCCTTTCAAACGGCATCATGCTATGCAGGAACGCCGTCCCGAGTTGGATGATATCCTCCACGATATGGACCAGCAGATGCACCATAACGTCAAAGAATGCGGGCGGGAAGTACATCTCAAGCTCGCATAGTATCACCACGATCTCTTCCTGTAGCCTTCTGAGTTTCCTCACGCCAACCGACTTCCTAGAGATGACGTCGAAAAAGTTGCATAGGCCAAATAGCGTTTCATGGACGTGCGCGTCCATGATCCCACGGATTGCAATTGGAAGTATCTGCGTCATCAGCACGTGACAGTCGTGAGACTTCATCCCACTGAACTTCTGCTTCGCTGGGTCTAGGTATCTGCTTATCTTCCCCGTGTAACCGTAAGGAAGTTTTACTCCTACGAGGCAGGTGAAAAACTGCTCGATCTCCTCCTGACTTAGAGTGAAGCACGTGGGAGGGAAGTCATTTCCGGTCTTCTTGGCCTTTTTGCCTTTGCGACGACATTCTATGTCCTGCTTCGCCTCATCATCATCATCATCATTAGCGTGAAGCTCCTGCCTGATGCCCATTGATTTCAAGTCTGCCCTTGCTTTCGGCCCATCTTTGGTCCTCTCTGGCATGTTGAGCAGGGTACCAAGCAGACTCTCGCACATGTTCTTCGTGATATGCATGGCATCAAGGCTGTGAGGCACACAGTGGATCTTCCAGTACGGCAAGTCCCAGAAAACAGACCTCGTTTTCCATACCTTCAGCAGCGGCTCTGGCGCCTTTCGCTTCTTTCCCGGCTCTGGCGCCTTTTGCTTCTTTCCCGACAGTGGGCAATCTTTCCAATTTTTCAACAGCCCGTCTATTTCCTCGCCGCTCCTCGTACGTGGGCATCTTTGGGGTTCGGTCTCACCATCGAACAGATCCTTGAGTTTCCCCCATGGGTCATCATCGCGAAGCCACCTTCGATGTCCCATGAACACGGTTTTTGAAGACCCGGGATCTCTATCTAGCTGGCGATACGTTGTGTCATCCATGCACCTGACGCATCCAGAAAATCCGTGGACCACCTGCCCCGCGAGATATCCGTAACCGAGATAGTCGTGCACCGTCGTGAGCAGTGCCGCTCTCATAGGGAAATATTCTTTCTCTGCGGCGTCCCACGTATTGGCTGGTGTTTTCCACAACATGTCTAACTCCCCTTTCAGCAGCCCCAGATACAGATTGATGTCGTTCCCTGGTTGTTTCGGCCCTTCAATTAGCATACTCATGTGAATGTACTTCCTCTTCATGCACAACCAGGGGGAAGGTTGTACATCCACACAAACACAGGCCAGGTGCTATGTGTGCTTCTCTGGCTGCCAAATGGATTGACTCCATGGGAGCTCGCGCCCAACACGATGTTCCTTGGATCCTTCCCAAATTCTGGGTGTTCGAAGTTTAACGCTTGCCACTGGCTCCCATTCTTAGGGTGACTCAGCATCTTGTCTTTTTTATTTATCTCCGGATCATTTGCGCCATCTTCTCGCTTCTTCTCCTCCCTATCCGTGTGCCAACGCAGGAGCTTTGCTACCTTAGGGTCCGCGAAATACCGCTGCAAACGAGGAGTGATCGAAAAGTACCACACCACTTTTCGAGGAGCTTTCTTCCTCTTCTTGCATCGAGTGACGCCGCACACCGGACATATGGTAGACTCCGCGTGCTCGCCCCGATAAATGATGCAATTGTTCATGCACACATGGTATTTCACGTGCGGTAAATCCAGAGGACACACGACTTTCTTCGCCTCCTAAAAACTGGTCGGGCACTTGTTCCCCTTGGGAAGACGTTTGTGCCAGAATGACATGTTCTCGTCGAAGCATGCGTCGGTCATTTTGTGTTTTACCTTCATCTCCAAAGCCATGAGCATTACTTTCAGGCGGGTATCCTCGGGTCTGCATCCTTCATACAATGGAGTAACCGCGTCTATCTCCAGTTGATCCAGCTTGGCTTTCTCTTGGGTGGGAGCTCTTGTGTTATCCGTCTCCTTGAGAAGCAGCTCTTTAATATTAGGGTCCTGCACCCAGCTCATCGATGGTCCATCGTCGTCTGCTCCGCCGGCATCTTCATCTTCATGATCATGCCCTTCGTCTGCTCCAGCATCTTCCTCATCATCATGTACGGCATCTTCTACATGATGACTGTGTACAGCATCACCGTCGTGATCATGTCCTGGAGATTCTTCGTCTTCTCGCCCGCCCGAGCCGCGGTGGTTGTCTTGCTGCCCTTCCTCATTTCTTGCCCGGCCCCCATGGACGACTTCATAGTCATCTTCATCACCTTGCCACCGATAGCCATCCATGAAACCACGCAAGAGCAGGTGGTCCCGCACCTTCCCGGAATCTGGATCCGCAATAAGGCTCTTCAGTTTGCATCTTTGACACGGACATCTTATCTTCGTCTCGTTCTTTTGAAGCATCTCGGCCTTCGCAGAGCTCAAAAACCTATTCACGATGCCTTCGGTCATTGTGCGGACCATGGTCGCCTGCGGGGTAGAGCAAAACGATATTTTAGAACCAAGAAAAATTTGGCATGACTTTCCCTAAAAATAGGACCAAAAAGAATGCATAGTGCCAAAATTCTCGCCGAAACGGAAATGAATCAACACTCCGGCAAAATATTGGTAACTATCGCATTTCAAATACCGGTACCTGCAAACACAAACATATATGCAACACCACAAACATATGCAACACCACAAACATACATAGATCTAGCTAGGCCACAAAAAGTGCATGTGCACGTTGTTGGAGCAAGCTAGGGAGAAAAAAAGTAGATCTACAACATGAAGATAGCTTTCCCCTTACTTACCTATCAAAAAAAGGTAATTTCACCACTTAATTTTGATGAATCTATGGTGCAAATGAGGTGAGGAGGAGGAGGCAGCCGACAAGCTTGGAGAAGGAGGTGGAGGGAATGAAGTGGGGAAAGTGAGTGTGTAGGTGTTGCTGTCCAAAATATCTAGCTGGTCCCAGGTTACTAATGGCGCACCACACAGCCATGCGCCATTATTAAACCAACATACTAATGGCGCACCTCCTGGCCGTGCGCCAATAGTAGTTTTGCAGAAAAAGTAAAATATATATATACTAATGGCACAGCATGGCATAGTGCGCCATTACTAGTTTAATCTAGTAATGGCGCACTTTGCAACGGTGCGCCATTAGTAGTTTTGCAAAAAAAAGAATAAAAAAATTACAGTAGTGGCGCACTCTACGGCTGGTGTGCCATTACTAGTTAGAACTACTAATGGCGCACTTTGCCTGGATGCGCCATTAGTATGTTTGGAAAAATGAAAAAAAATTGTTACTGGTGGCGCACCTTGTGCTTGGTGCGCCATTAGTGTCTTCCACACTAATGGCGCATCACCACATGGTGCGCCATTAGTATATAGTAGTGGTGCACCACTTCTCTGGTGCGCCATTAGTGTCAATTTCATCTATATCCCTTTTCCTAGTAGTGCTTGCAGAGACTAGTTCAATATTTGGCACCTCAAAATTGCCTTCTAAATAGGTCTTTTTGCCCTCCGAAGTTCGCAACACAACTTGTTCCAGTTTTTCAGGCCAGTTTTAGAATTTTTTTGACTCCTCATATCAACTCGGAATTAAGTGATTCCTTTTGTGTTTGAAAACTTGAGTCAATACCATTCTTGAAAAAAATTATCAAAAAATTGGCACAAATTTTTCCAGAGGAAAGTTGGAGAGAAAGTTGTTGATATATCCTGCTTGGCTGTTGTTTCACCTCATTATCTTTACGGCTATTGTGATCTTCACTTATATTTTGCTGTCCAGAGCTACTTCATATCCTTTATTGATGCTAGTTGTGCTACGGCGTGACCTCATTAGTGTTCTAGGCTCGCGTCTCTAGTCCAGTCTAGCCTAGGACCAGCACAGTAGCGTCGTTGAGCGTTTATTCAACATTGCATCTTTGCATTGATTATTGTTAATCTTCTGCTACCATATATTTAAGCCTTCCAAGATGCACATATTTCTTCATCGTGTATACATACGTTCCCCTGGCAATTGGTTTACTCAATCTTCAGTGTTATTTGACACCGCTGGTTGCCTGTCACCACCTGCTGCTTGGTAAGAACTCGTAAGATATTGCTATTTGCTTTACTGTGAGCACTTTACCACCACGCCCTAGTAGTTCATAGGAACATTATTCTTGAATTTTGTTTGTTGTTTCTACTAATCATGACAGGGTCCTAAGATAGAAGTTCTTGGACGACGGATACATCTTCAGCATCACGAGAGGTGGGACAACACACACAAGCATATGGTCAGGTTATCCCTTTACCATCATTTGAGGGTAGATTTAATCCTGCGATTTATCTAGCTTGGGAGCTTGAAATAGAATAAGTTTTTACTCACCATGATTTTTCTGAACTTGAGAGAGTACGAGCTACCACTAGAGCATTAAATGGTTTTTCTTCTGTTTGGTGGAGTGTACATTGTAAGAAAAACATTGATAACCAACCCACAACTTGGAAAGTTTTGAAAGCTGTAATGAGACAACAATTTTTCCTCCTTACTATCATCGTGAATTGCTTCGCAAATTGGAACAATTAAAACAAGGCAGTAACATTGTTCATGCTTACTACCAAGAGTTCAAATCATATATGCATCATTGTGACATAGAAGAATCTGAGGATGATACAATGAATAGCTTTTTTTTGGTGGTTTGAACCATGATATCCGTGCAAGATTTCAGTATATTCCTTGTTGCATTACTGGTATGTATGTTCGCGCTTGTACCTTTGAGATATAGATACAGGAGGTGCCGCTGATCCTCGTTGTCGAACCTCTGGCTCCAACTTGGGCACAACACATAGTCATTTCCTCCAAACAGGAGAACTACCCGAAGAGAAAGAAGAAGCTGAAAGAGTAGCCCGAAAGGCCAGTATGTATCAGTTCATTGACGACACGTTATACAGAAGAAGGCCTAATGGTGTGAAACAAAGGAAATATGCCCTAGAGGCAATAATAAAGTTGTTATTTTATATATCCTTGTTCATGATAAAGGTTTATTATTCATGCTAGAATTGTATTGATTGAAAACTTAAATACATGTGAGAATACATAAACAAATATCGTGTCCCTAGTAAGCCTCTACTAGACTAGCTCGTTGATCAAAGATTGTTAAGGTTTCCTAACCATAGAAATGTGTTGTCATTTGATAACGGGATCACATCATTAGGAGAATGATGTGATGGACAAGACCCATCCGTTAGCTTAGCATAATGATCGTCCAGTTTATTGCTATTGCTTTCTTCATATGAAATACATATTCCTTCGACTATGAGATTATGCAACTCCTGGATACTGGAGGAATACCTTATGTGCTATCGAACGTCACAACATAACTGGGTGATCATAAATATGCTCTACGGGTATCTCCAAAAGTGTTTGTTGAGTTGGGCATAGATCGAGATTAGGATTTGTCACTCCAAGTGTTGGAGAGGTATCTCTGGGCCCTCTCGGTAATACACATCAGAAGAAGCCTTGCAAGCAAAGTGATTAATGAGTTAGTTACAGGATTATGTATTATGGAACGAGTAAAGAGACTTGCCGGTATCGAGAATGGACTAGGTATGAAGATACCGACGACCGAATCTCGGGCGAGTAACATATCGATGGACAAAGGGAATTACGTATGTTGTCATAACCGTTCGACTGATAAAGATCTTCATAGAATATGTGGGAGCCAATATGGGCATCCAGGTTCCGCTATTAGTTATTGATCGTAGAGGTGTCTCGGTCATGTCTACATAGTTCTCGAACCCGTAGGGTCCGCATGCTTAACATTTGTTGACGATATAGTGTTATATGAGTTATACGTGTTGGTGACTGAATGTTGTTCGGAGTCCCGGATGAGATCACGGACATGACGAGGAGTCTCAAAATGGTCGAGAGGTAAAGATTGATATATAGGACGATGGTATTTGGACATCGGATGTCTTTCGGGACTTACCGGGAAGGAATCGGGTTACCAGAAGGGGTTCCGGGCACGCCCGGCAAGATATGGCCATTATGGGCCATAGGAGGGGACAGACCAGCCCACAAGGGGGCTGGTGCACCCCCTCCCTTGTTTGGCCAGCCCTAGGGAAGGAAAAGGGTGACTTCCTATTTGACGCTCCTTGCGGAAAAGTGTCGACATTTCGCATAGGGCGCCGGTCACTGGGGCCGGCCCATTTCCGTTGGCACGATCGCGATATGAAAAAACACAAAAAATAGAGCTCGCTTGAGCTGCGGATCGATCCTGGGATCTCGTGGTCAATTGCGCGCTGTGCTAGCCACTACGACAGTCAACCTCTCATGTTAATATCGAAGCGCCAGACTTAAAAGAAACATACAACAGCGGCAGGGATTGAACAATAACCTACTACAAGTGAGCAACGCTAATAGCCACAAAAATTCCTAGGATTTCATACATAAAATGGCAGTCCACCTTATACATAAAAATTAAAACTTGAAACATTTTTGGGAATCTAAAAAAATCAAAATAAATGAACAACATGAAAACGACATTTTTTCCTGAATTCAATAAGAATTTCTTGAAAATGCAAAACATTTTCTGAAAAATAGGAACAAAAAACTGAAAGCGTGAACATTTTTCCAAATTATGAATAAAATTTTCAAGACGTGAACATTTTCTGAATTCCCCGGAACATTTTTGGAATTTGGGGTCAAATTTTGAAAAACATGACCATTTTGATGATGTGAACAAATTTGGAAAGCGGGGACATTTTTTAGAAATTCCCATTTTCTACAATTGGTGAACAAAAGTTAATAAATGTGAACATTTTTCGAATTCTGGTACATTTTTCAATTTGCGAAGAAAAGTTAAAAACATGAGCATTTCTTGAATTTATGAACAAATTTTGAAATCCAGAACATTATCTGAGAATGATATTTTTAATTGGTGAACAGAAATTGAAAAGAGGAACAATTCTTGAGAATTCAGAACAACATCTTGAAACGGAAAACCATTTTGAATAATGCAAACAATTTTGTAAAATGCTATTTTTTCAGTATATGTGAACAAAAATAATAAAATTGAAGTCATTTTTCTATAGCTTCAAACATTCGTAAAACATGAACTTTTTTGTAAAACGCAAACAAGTTTTGAAACATTGAACAATTTTTGAAACATGAACATTTTTTCAAACACACAAACTTTGAGTAATTTTTTAAGATGTCTAAAACGCAAATTTTGAGTAATTTTTTGAATGTACGATTTTTTTCACAAACGCAAACAAAATTTTGAAAACAAACAAATTTTGAATTTCCAAAACATTTTTTGAAAGATCAGTTTTTTTAAAGCATGAACATCTTTTGAATGTTGAGACAAATTTTGAAATGGAGAACAAATTTCGAAGCGCGAACAATTTTTTAAAACACGGACATTTTTTCAATCCTGAGAACAAATTTTGAAATGGAGAACAATTTTGAAAAATCTTGAACAAAGTTGGTAGAGTGAATTCTTTTTTAATACGTGGACAAAAAGCTGAAATCCGGTACTTTTTCTGAATTTTGAAAGTTTTGAACTTTTTTGTATAACAAGAACAATTTTTGAATTTCGGAACATTTTTTAAAAAACTGAACATTTTCTGGAAACACGGATATTTTTTGAATATTTTGAAAAAAATAAGAACATACATGGAAATAAAAAACCAAAGAAAGAATATGTGTTGAAAAGATAAATTAACTTGAAAAGGAAGACAGAAAGAAAATAAAAAAAGTAACGAAAATAGAAAGAAAAAAACCAGAAAAAGGAAGAAGAAAAAATAGAAAGAGAGAAAAAAAGAAAAAGAAAAGAAAAAATAAAAAACAGGTTCAACAACTTTCTAGATGGTTCCCAAAACCTGTAAGAATCAGCTGGGAACGCTCTAGAAGGTTCGCAAAACTGGAACATGTACGAACGCTATAGATGGGCTGGGCCAAAATCGCTCGCTAGTCGCAATTCGTTAACAGTTTGACGCAATATGCACCCAATAGGTTTTTTCGGAAAAGGGGAAGGGGCTCCACCCTCCCCTGCCTTTCACCGCACTCCAAATAAGGAAAGGGGGTGGCTTGGGAGGGACCCCAAGTAGGATTCCTCCTACTTAGGAGCCTCCTTTGGCTGCTCCTCCCCCTCC
>NC_041382.1:367345229-367368614 GCF_002162155.2 Triticum dicoccoides | reverse complement strand
GTGTGGGGGGGGGGGGAGGGGGCGCCTAGCACACAAAAGAAAATTGCCTAGCCGTGTGCGGCACCCCCTCCACCATTTACAGCCCCGGTCATATTTTCATAGCGCTTAGGCAAAGCCCTGCAGAGATCACTTCACCCTCACCATCACCCACGTCGTCGTGCTGCCGGAACTCATCTACTACCTCGCCGTCTTGCTGGATCAAGAAGGCGGAGGAAGTCACCAAGCTGAACGTGTGCAGAACACGGAGTTGTCGTACGTTCAGTACTTGATCGGTTGGAGCGCAAAGAAGTTCCACTACATCATCGCGTTGTTAAACACTTCCGCTTATAGTCTACGAGGGTACATACACACACTCGCCCCTCTCGTTGCTATGCATCTCCATGGACAGATCATTGCGCGTGCGTAGAATTTTTTTTGTTTTCCATGCAACGATTCCCAACATGAAATTGAAGTGCATTTGCCGGGAAGAAGGAAAGGAATTGCTAGCAGAGATACACAAGGGTATGTGTGGCTCCCATATTGGATCAAGGGCCTTGGTTGGAAAAACTTTTCGACAAGGTTTCTAAGGGCCCACGGCCATCCAAGATGCAATCGAGCTAGTCACTGAAAGTGTGTTATATCGACTAGAGCGGGGGTGAATAGGCGATTTTTACAAATTCGTCATTGAGGAAATTCAACTTGAGGAATTTGCTAAGAGACGAAATACAAGTAGCAGAATAAGTACTCAGGTGCAAGCATAACATAGCAGTAACATAGTCAACATGATGATATAAAACAAGCACAGAGTATAGGTAGCGTGTAAACAGGATAAGCAGGCTGAAGATAAGATGACTGAAGAATTAGGATTGAGGAAATTGATAAAATCTTCAGTCAAAATGTTCAAACAGTAACGATCAAGTTCATCAACACATGAATGAGGAAATGAAAGGGTTGAGGAAATAGAACCTGTAGCTTGGTGAAGACAATGATTTGGTATACCAGTTCCAATTTCTGTGACAGTTGTACGTCTAGTTGGAGCGGCTAGGTACTTAAACCCGAGGACACACAATCCCGGACACACAGTCCTCACTGATAGAGGCAAAGGTGTCCCGTCTTTCGATGAGATGATGGATATCGCTTTGGTGGCAGTCGACTTTGACGATCCGACTACGAACGTGCGAGGACGTCGCGCCTTAGCAATCGCTAAACCAACTCTGAGAGGTTATTGACCACGCTGGAGCACGATCAACCTGACCACGAGGGTCTGTTCCCTGCGAGCAAACGAAGAACAAGAAAGAAACTGAGATTGCAATCTGGATATTGCGAATATAAGATGAAAGCTTTATTGATCAAGGTGGGGTTCTGTGACGCCTTTGTCTGGTCGTTGAACACAAACGAAGTACGCGAAGTTGCAGCTATGGCGAACTTTTAATCTAAACAAAACTCAAAGTCTAAACGGTGCCCTAAGGGCTGTATATATGGAGGAAGAGAGGGGGAATTTCGTGGCCCTTGGTGGAGGGGTCCGAAATCAACCCTATCTCTTGTTTCCCCACACATACGGACTCTAAAAATAGCCTATACCTATGTATTTCGAAATTGCATGGGCCTGGCCCAATAAAAAGGTGACGCAACACCTATAATAGCCTCGGGACGAAATTTATGAAGTGGCATCTTGTATATTTCGTCCAAGGCTTCATGCACCCATTATGGTGGCTTCAAAGTCCTGAAATCATCACTTGTAACTCCGTTCTTGTTCCCCTTGCGCATGGCATCATCTCCATGCTTGTTCTTGCTCCAATGTTCATCCTTCTCCAAGCTAGGCCCTTCATTTGTAAGCAAAACAAATGTATCCAATTTAGGCAGCATCATATTCTCATGAACATTAGAATCATTACCAAGAAACGAAAGTACCTGATAATTTAATTGGCGTGCGCGAGCTCTAGTAATTGGTCCCATATATGTAGCAGTAGGGGCTGTGGGTGTAACAATGGTATTGATGTCCTCATCATCCTCCCGTTCTTGAAATGAAGTCGTCCTCGACGAAAACACATCTTCCTCACCCAAATAAGGCTTCAAATCTGCAATGTTAAAAGTGGGACTAACCCCAAAATCTGCAGGCAGCTCAAGTTTATATGCATTATCATTTATTTTCTCTAACACCTTAAAGGGACCATCAGCACGTGGCATTAGCTTTGATTTGCGCAAATCAGGAAATCTATCCTTACGCAAATGTAACCAAACAAGATCTCCAGGTGCAAACACAACATGTTTTCTACCCTTATCTCCAGCAAGTTTATATTTAGCATTCATACGCTCAATGTTTTCCTTAGTTAACTCATGCATTTTTAAAATCAATTCAGCACGTTGTTTAGCATCAAAATTAACCTTCTCCGAAGATGGAAGAGGCAACAAATCAATAGGTGCACGAGGTAGGAAACCATACACAACTTCAAAAGAGCACATCTTAGTAGTAGAATGCAATGAACGATTATAAGCAAATTCAATATGAGGCAAGCATTCCTCCCACATTTTCTTATTATTCTTCAAAACAGCCCTAAGCATAGTAGACAACGTTCTATTGACTACTTCAGTTTGTCCATCAGTTTGGGGGTGACAAGTAGTACTAAAAAGCAGTTTAGTCCCCAACTTAGCCCATAAACATCTCCAAAAGGGGCTAAGAAATTTAGTATCACGATCTGAAACAATAGTATTTGGCACACCATGCAAGCGAATAATTTCACGAAAGAACAAATCAGCAACATTAACAGCATCATCGCTTTTATGACATGGTATAAAGTGTGCCATTTTCGAGAATCTATCCACGACAACAAATATGCTATCCCTCCCCTTCTTTGTTCGAGGTAAACCTAAAACAAAGTCCATAGATATATCCTCCCAAGGAACAATAGGTACAGGCAAAGGCATATATGAACCATGAGGATTGAGTCGTGACTTAGCTTTTTGACATGTAGTGCAGCGAGCAATAAAACGCTCAACATCCCGTCTCATCTTTGGCCAAAAGAAATGTGTAGCAAGTACGTCCTCCGTCTTCTTCACGCCAAGGTGTCCCATTAATCCTCCTCCATGCGCCTCCTGCAACAACAAAAGACGAACGGAGCTAGCTGGAATGCATAGCTTGTTAGCACGAAACACAAATCCGTCGTTAACAACAAACTTGTTCCACATTCTTCCTTCTTTACAATTCTGCATTACATCTTTAAAATCAGCATCATGCACATATTGATCTTTGATGGTCTCCAAACCAAATATTTTGAAGTCAAGTTGTGAAAGCATAGTGTAGCGACGAGACAATGCATCAGCAATAACATTTTCTTTTCCCTTCTTGTGTTTAATGACATAAGGGAAAGTCTAATGAATTCAACCCATTTAGCATGTCTACGATTCAGTTTAGCTTGACTTTTAATATGTTTCAAAGATTCATGATCAGAATGTATAACAAATTCTTTGGGCCATAAATAATGTTGCCATGTTTCTAAAGTACGAACAAGAGCATATAATTCTTTATCATAAGTAGAATAATTCAGACTAGGCCCACTCAATTTTTCAGAAAAGTATGGAACAGGTTTGCCATCTTGTAATAACACACCTCCTAATCCAATTCCACTAGCATCACATTCAAGCTCAAAAGTCTTATTAAAATCAGGAAGTTGGAGTAAAGGAGCATGTGTCAACTTATCTTTCAATACCGTGAAGGCTTCTTCCTGTGCGGTACCCAACACAAAAGGCACATCCTTCTTTGTAAGCTCGTTGAGAGGTGCAGCAATGGTGCTGAAATCTCTCACAAAACGCCTATAGAATCCAGCGAGGCCAAGAAAACTCCTCACTTGTGTGACCGTTTTGGGCTGCGGCCAACTCTCAATAGCTTCAATCTTGTCTTTGTCAACTACAATTCCCTGTGGAGTAACAACATAGCCAAGAAAAGATACTCGGTCGGTGCAAAAGGTGCACTTCCCAAGGTTACCAAACAAACGTGCATCACGTAGAGCAATAAAAACAGCACGTAAATGTTCCAAATGTTCTTCCAAAGATCTGCTATAAATCAATATGTCATCAAAGTAAACTACCACAAATCGTCCAATGATAGCACGTAAAACTTCGTTCATTAATCTCATGAAAGTACTAGGTGCATTAGTTAACCCAAAAGGCATGACTAACCACTCATATAATCCAAACTTAGTTTTAAATGCTGTTTTCCATTCATCTCCCAATTTCATACGAATTTGATGGTAGCCACTACGCAAATCAACTTTGGAGAATATTGTAGAGCCACCCAATTCATCAAGCATATCATCTAGCCTAGGAATAAGATGACGATAACGAATAGTAATATTATTAATGCCTCTACAATCAACACACATACGTGATGTACCATCCTTTTTCGGCACTAGAATAATAGGAACAGCACAAGGACTAAGGGATTCGCGTATATAACCTTTGTCGAGAAGCTCTTGTACTTGACGCATAATCTCCTTCGTCTCCTCTGGATTGGTACGGTATGGTGCACGGTTTGGCAGTGAAGCACTGGGAATTAAGTCAATCTGATGCTCAATCCCTCGAATAGGCGGTAATCCCGGTGGCACGTCTTGTGGAAAAACGTCAGCGAACTCCTGCAAAATGTTAGTGACAGCAGGAGGCAAAGAGGAAGGCACGTCCTCAAATGAAAATAATGCCTCTTTGCACAATAAAGCATAGCAAACAGATTTGCTGAAATCTAGCTCATCAATATCAGATTTGGTGGCAAATAAACATGCACTTTTCAATTTAATTTCAGAAGCAACACTAGATGGTTTATTATTAGGCTTCATTTGTTGCTCAAATTCTTTTGCCACAATCTGATTTTCACTCTTATTCTTCTCCTGTTTTGCTTTATTAGCTCTATTAATATCATCTTTCAAAATGGAATCAGGAGTCATAGGAAGCAAAGTAATATTTTTATCCTTATGAACAAGAGTATAGTGATTGTTTCTACCATGGTGTACAGAATTTTTATCAAATTTCCATGGTCTACCAAGTAATAAGGAACATGCTTGCATAGGTACCACATCATAATCAACATAATCAGCATATGTAGAGATACTAAAATGCACATGAACAGTACGTGTTACCTTAACCTTGCCGCTGTTGTTGAACCATTGGATGTAGTAAGGATGTGGATGTGGTCTTGTGGTGAGAGAAAGCTTCTCCACCATCTCCATGCTAGCCAAGTTGTTGCAGCTCCCTCCGTCTATTATGACGCGCACAGAACGTTCCTTCACAACTCCCTTGGTATGGAACAAATTGTGCCTCTGATTTTGCTCAGCTTGTGTGACCTGCACACTCAAAACACGTTGAGCAACTAAACATTCATACCTGTCAGCGTCTTCAGGAGCCATGTATTGCGTCTCATGATCAGAATCATCTCCACCATGTTCTTCACGTGTAATAAGAGCCAATGTCTCCTCATCATAGTCACTAGCGGACGCAGATCCACCATCTGCGGTAGCAATCATCACACGTGGAGATTTGCATTCTCTCGCATAATGACCTCCTCCCTTACAACGACGACAAATAATATCACTTGTGTGCCCTGTTGATGCCATGGAAGAAGAAGAACTCTGTGCAGGCCCAGCAGGTGCGCTCTTGGCAGATAATGGTGGTTGTGCCTATTTTCTTGTATCACGACTGGAGGAGGCACCTGATTGAGGTGCTGGTGCAGTTGAAGTAGAAGATGCACGCGGTGTCCATGATGAAGGTCGGCCTGCAGAAAAGTTAGATCGCGCCAATGCTTGTCGATCCTGCACTTCACGTTCAGCTTTACAAGCAAGATGGAATAAACGAGTGATATTAGTATACTCCTTATAGTCTAGAATGGTCTGAATCTCTCTATTTAATCCACCCAGAAAACGTGCAAGCATAGCTTCATTCTCCTCAACAATACCACATCTAATCATGCCAGTTTGTAATTCCTGATAATATTCTTCTACAGAATTTTTCCCTTGTCTTAAGCGCTGTAATTTTTGAAGCAATTCATGTTGATAATATGGTGGAACCCAACGAGTACGCATAGCAATTTTCAAAGCAGCCCAAGTAGTTGGAATAGGATATAATCTACAATGTTCAGACCACCATACACATGCAAAACTAGTGAAAGCACAAACAGCAGCAGCAACTCGTCTCTCCTCAGGATATTGTAAACATGTAAATCGTTGTTCAGTTTCTAACTCCCAAGTAAGATATATATCAGGAACATATCTACCCTCAAATGGTGGAATATTCAATTTCACTTTAGGAATATGGACATCATCTCGTACCAGAGGTGGTGGTGCAGGCCTACCATTACGAATATATACCTGAGGTCGACCTGGTGGTGGTGGTGCTGGTGGCTGCACGTAGTTCGGATTTTGATCAACCTCATCCTCATAATCTCCCACATAATCATCATCCTCCTGGGTACCAGCAGCAGCAGTAGCAGGAGCCAAAGAAGCACCAACAGCAGTAGCAGCGGCACCAGAATTTTGTCCTGGCTCAATAGGAACACGCTGTGCTCGTCCATACTGATTCGGAAGGGGGCGTAGTTGTTGTTGTTGTAGAGGTGCGACAGGTGCAGCCGGTGGTGGAAGACGCGCAAGCAGTTCATTAAATCTATTATCGAGCTTTGTTTCGAACGTCTTCTCAAGGCCAGTAATCTTCTCCATGGCCTCTTCAAAATTGTTCAGCACATCTTGCACCTGTTCAGTCATCATTTGCTGAAACTTATCATGAAGCTCCTTGTTCGATAAGTTCTCCCAGTCAATCTCGTCGGCTTGTGATCCTGGCATGGTTAGCAGCAATAGAAACACACAAGAATATGATCCTACAGACTAGTAAGAAGTGGTGGTGGTGTATCACAAACCCGTCAAGCAAACCTCAAATTCTTACCAGTTCTTACCCAGCAGCAGGTGGTGATCGGCAACCGTTATAGTCAAAACTTCTCAAAGCTTGGATAGAGCGATTACCAGGGAGAGTCAAACGCACGACGTAGATGTATGTGGAGCTGGGAAGGCTTATAATATGGTAGCAAAAAGGGTCAGCAATAATCAATTCAGAGATGCAAAATTGAATAAACGCTCAACGACGGTACTGTGCTGGTCCTAGGCTAGACCGTGCTAGAGACGCGAGCCTATAACACTAACAAAATCACGGCGCTGCACGTAAACAAGGGAAAAGCACACTCTCGAATTTTTTTTTCGCTCTTTTTTTTGCGCTGCTCTCTTTTTTTTTGTGAAAAAATCACTATAATGGCGAGTGTCTCGAAACTCTTCCCAGGTCAAACTGACAGGATGGGCACGAAATTTTTGTGACCAAATTTTTTTTTTGACTACCCGGACCCAAAAACTGGAAACGGGTCAAAAAAAACATTCTATAACGGCGACTGTCTCAATACGCTTAGAAACACCTAAAAATAGGATAGCCAGAAATTTTTTTGTCAAGTGCGTTTTCCGAAAATTTTGGGCCTAAACGGAGGGTGGTTTCCGGACTTTTTTTTTTGGAAACCAACCTCTTCTACGGATGGCAAAAGATTGCTGGAATCCGAAACCTACTCAGACAAGGAAACATGAATCGGAAATTAGATGGATCCCGAAAACAAACCTAATATGCAAGGAACTCGGATTGGTGGTGGATATATGGTGGTGGTATATGGCAGCGGTGGTGGTAGCGGTGGTAGTATATGGATATGGATCGGTGGTGGTATATGGACACGGATTGTGATGAGGACATCAATACAATTGTTACACCCACAGCCCCTGCTGCTATACATACTGGACCAATTACTAGAGCTCGTGCACGCCAACTAAATTACCAGGTACTTTCGTTTCTTGGTAATGATTCTAATGTTCATGAGAATATGATGCTGCCTAAATTGGATACATTTGTTTTGCTTACAAATAAAGGGCCTAGCTTGGAGAAGGATGAACATTGGAGCAAGAACAAGCATGGAGATGATGGCATGCGCAAGGGGAACAAGAACGGAGTTACAAGTGATGATTTCAGGACTTTGAAGCCACCATAATGGGTGCATGAAGCCTTGGACGAAATATACAAGATGCCACTTCATAAATTTCGTCCCGAGGCTATTTTAGGTGCTGCGTCACCTTATTATTGGGCCAGGCCCATGTAATTTCGAAATACATAAGTATAGGCTATTTTTAGAGTCCGTATGTGTGGGGAAACAAGAGATAGGGTTGATTTCGGACCCCTCCACCAAGGGCCACGAAATTCCTCCCTCTTCCTCCATATATACAGCCCTTAGGGCATCGTTTAGACTTTGGGTTTTGTTTAGATTAAAAGTTCGCCATAGCTGCAACTTCGCGTACTTCATTTGTGTTCAACGACCAGACAAAGGCGTCACAGAACCCCACCTTGATCAATAAAGCTTTCATCTTATATTCGCAATATCCAGATTGCAATCTTAGTTTCTTGCTTGTTCTTCGTTTGCTCGCAGGAAACAGACCCTCGTGGTCAGGTTGATCGTGCTCCGGCGTGGTCAATAACCTCTCGGAGTTGGTTTAGCGATTGCTAAGGCGCGACGTCCTCGCACGTTCGTAGTCGGATCGTCAAAGTCGACTTCCACCAAAGCGAAATCCACCATCTCATCGAAAGACGGGACACCTTTGCCTCTATCAATAATCATAGTTGAGATCATTCACATCTTGGCTTGATCCAATCTGCATCTTATCTAGTTTGTTTTGGAAGGAGGGAGAGAAAAAAAAAGATAGAGGAAAAAAAGAGAAAAAAAGTAAACAAAAAGTCAAAGAAAAAAAAGAGAGAAAGTGATAGAGGCGGAGGTGTCCCGTCTTTCGATGAGATGGTGGATTTCGCTTTGGTGGAAGTCGACTTTGACGATCCGACTACGAACGTGCGAGGACGTCGCGCCTTAGCAATCGCTAAACCAACTCCGAGAGGTTATTGACCACGCCGGAGCACGATCAACCTGACCACGAGGGTCTGTTTCCTACGAGCAAACGAAGAACAAGCAAGAAACTAAGATTGCAATCTGGATATTGCGAATATAAGATGAAAGCTTTATTGATCAAGGTGGGGTTCTGTGACGCCTTTGTCTGGTCGTTGAACACAAACGAAGTACGCGAAGTTGCAGCTATGGCGAACTTTTAATCTAAACAAAACCCAAAGTCTAAACGATGCCCTAAGGGCTGTATATATGGAGGAAGAGGGGGGAATTTCGTGGCCCTTGGTGGAGGGGTCCGAAATCAACCCTATCTCTTGTTTCCCCACACATACGGACTCTAAAAAGAGCCTATACTTATGTATTTCGAAATTACATGGGCCTGGCCCAATAATAAGGTGACGCAGCACCTAAAATAGCCTCGGGACGAAATTTATGAAGTGGCATCTTGTATATTTCGTCCAAGGCTTCATGCACCCATTATGGTGGCTTCAAAGTCCTGAAATCATCACTTGTAACTCCGTTCTTGTTCCCCTTGCGCATGCCATCATCTCCATGCTTGTTCTTGCTCCAATGTTCATCCTTCTCCAAGCTAGGCCCTTCATTTGTAAGCAAAACAAATGTATCCAATTTAGGCAGCATCATATTCTCATGAACATTAGAATCATTACCAAGAAACGAAAGTACCTGGTAATTTAGTTGGCGTGCACGAGCTCTAGTAATTGGTCCAGTATGTATAGCAGCAGGGGCTGTGGGTGTAACAATTGTATTGATGTCCGCATCAGTGGGAGGACGTCCCAAGGCAGCCTAAAACTAAATCTAGGTCGTACAAGGCCAATGGGCCCAAGTGGAGGTGATGTAACACCTTTGGACTTGTAGTTTGACTCGGATTCTGCTGCAGCATCAGATTGTTTCGTCCACAACTCAACGCTCTGGACGAATTTGAAGGTGATTCCAATTGGGTTGGAAAGTGCACGAAATCTAGTTTCCAACAAAAAAAGAATCACCCAATTCGGAGTCCGTATGAAAAACTTGTGTGCGTTTTGAGTCAGGTGTGTCTGTGCAGTCCGAATCTGAATCCAGAACGTGAGAGACTTGGACTCTATCTTCTCTTGGGCCAAAAGTGACGTGAGAGAACTTTTTGGACAGCAAATAAACATCTCTTTCTTCCTTATCTTCATATGTGGATTGTACAAATGTCCCATACACCTGCAATTAGACAAAACACAAAAGTGTGTGAAGTATTTTTGTTCTGGATAACATAAATAGATTATTGAATAGTTTGCACTAGAAATCACCTGACAAATATGCATATATGCAATATTTTTGGTCATATCCAAGGTAGTCATGTCCTCATCATCCTCTTGATGAGGACATCAATACAATTGTTACACCCATAGCCCCTGCTGCTATACATACTGGACCAATTACTAGAGCTCGTGCACGCCAACTAAATTACCAGGTACTTTCATTTCTTGGTAATGATTCTAATGTTCATGAGAATATGATGCTGCCTAAATTGGATACATTTGTTTTGCTTACAAATGAAGGGCCTAGCTTGGAGAAGGATGAACATTGGAGCAAGAACAAGCATGAAGATGATGGCATGCGCAAGGGGAACAAGAACGGAGTTACAAGTGATGATTTCAGGACTTTGAAGCCACCATAATGGGTGCATGAAGCCTTGGACGAAATATACAAGATGCCACTTCATAAATTTCGTCCCGAGGCTATTTTAGGTGCTGCGTCACCTTATTATTGGGCCAGGCCCATGTAATTTCGAAATACATAAGTATAGGCTATTTTTAGAGTCCGTATGTGTGGGGAAATAAGAGATAGGGTTGATTTCGGACCCCTCCACCAAGGGCCACGAAATTCCCCCCTCTTCCTCCATATATACAGCCCTTAGGGCATCGTTTAGACTTTGGGTTTTGTTTAGATTAAAAGTTCGCCATAGCTGCAACTTCGCGTACTTCATTTGTGTTCAACGACCAGACAAAGGCGTCACAGAACCCCACCTTGATCAATAAAGCTTTCATCTTATATTCGCAATATCCAGATTGCAATCTTAGTTTCTTGCTTGTTCTTCGTTTGCTCGCAGGAAACAGACCCTCGTGGTCAGGTTGATCGTGCTCCGGCGTGGTCAATAACCTCTCGGAGTTGGTTTAGCGATTGCTAAGGCGCGACGTCCTCGCACGTTCGTAGTCGGATCGTCAAAGTCGACTTCCACCAAAGCGAAATCCACCATCTCATCGAAAGACGGGACACCTCCGCCTCTATCAGATTGGTGGTGGTATATGGATACGGATTCGGAGCGGTGGCGGATAAGCGGTGGTGGTAGATGGCAGGGGCGATGATGATGGTGCGGCGGCGGCGTGACAACTTATGACCAGAACTCGAAACTCTAAAAGACTAGACTCTAAGACCAACAACTAGACACGACGATGCAACCGCAAATTCAACAAAGCAAAACCCTAAAAAGATTATGCAAAGGCTCAGATTGGTTCGGATATGATGAACTAACCCTAATTTTTTTTGTGGCTTTTTCGTGGACTGTAGGTATGAAGAACAGACTCGATCTAAACTATGAAAAACTATAAAATCTCACCGAGCAACCTGGAAATCTGATACCACTTGATAGAGGCAAAGGTGTCCCGTCTTTCGATGAGATGATGGATATCGCTTTGGTGGCAGTCGACTTTGACGATCCGACTACGAACGTGCGAGGACGTCGCGCCTTAGCAATCGCTAAACCAACTCCGAGAGGTTATTGACCACGCCGGAGCACGATCAACCTGACCACGAGGGTCTGTTCCCTGCGAGCAAACGAAGAACAAGCAAGAAACTGAGATTGCAATCTGGATATTGCAAATATAAGATGAAAGCTTTATTGATCAAGGTGTGGTTCTGTGACGCCTTTGTCTGGTCGTTGAACACAAACGAAGTACGCGAAGTTGCAGCTATGGCAAACTTTTAATCTAAACAAAACCCAAAGTCTAAACGGTGCCCTAAGGGCTGTATATATGGAGGAAGAGAGGGGGAATTTCGTGGCCCTTGGTGGAGGGGTCCGAAATCAACCCTATCTCTTGTTTCCCCACACATACGGACTCTAAAAATAGCCTATACCTATGTATTTCGAAATTACATGGGCCTGGCCCAATAAAAAGGTGACGCAGCACCTATAATAGCCTCGGGACGAAATTTATGAAGTGGCATCTTGTATATTTCGTCCAAGGCTTCATGCACCCATTATGGTGGCTTCAAAGTCCTGAAATCATCACTTGTAACTCCGTTCTTGTTCCCCTTGTGCATGGCATCATCTCCATGCTTGTTCTTGCTCCAATGTTCATCCTTCTCCAAGCTAGGCCCTTCATTTGTAAGCAAAACAAATGTATCCAATTTAGGCAGCATCATATTCTCATGAACATTAGAATCATTACCAAGAAACGAAAGTACCTGATAATTTAATTGGCGTGCGCGAGCTCTAGTAATTGGTCCCATATATGTAGCAGTAGGGGCCGTGGGTGTAATAATGGTATTGATGTCCTCATCACTCACCATATTCTTCTTGAGCTAAGGTCATACAGACCTCTCCCAATCAGTCTTCAGGTGACTTCCAAACCTTCACAAACTCAGTCACTCAGCAATCCACAATTACTCTTGGATTCTCTAGACCATGATGCCTAACCTCCTGGAAAATGCAAAGTCTTCAAAGGTAACAAGCATCAGTTACACACAGGGACAATCTCTTTAGTGATTGTCAATCACTTTGGGTTGTAGGTGTTTGGTTTGGGTTTTTCCTCACTTGATGATTTTTGCTCAAAGTCCTGAAGGATGGGATGCTCTCAATGACAAGTGACAGTTTCTCTCGGAGCAGCCAACCAACTAGTGGTTGTAGGGGGCGGTTATTTATAGCCAGGGAGCAGCCCGGCATGATAATACATAAATGCCCTTCAATGATATGACCGTTAGATGGATATGATATTTTGGGACAGCTGGCGCGTAGCACAGCAACGGTCGGAAATTTGAGCTCTCAAATTCCTCAAGGCTGTCATTTTCCTCACTTGTAGGCAACCCGCACTAGTGAATTCCTAACTCCTCGGTCAAAACAAATTCCTTAGAGAACAGAAGATCTTCGTCTCTATCACTAAAGAAATTGACTGATCTATATGAGATTTCCAATGGATTCACTCGAAAGGATTGGGTAGGTGTAGGCTTTGAGATGAGCGTCACTTGGAAAGTGTTTCCTTAGTTTTACCTCGGCCCCCTTTAACAGTACGGTGTTTCCTATGACTCAAGAAAGACAAAAATGAAACTACGAAAACAAAAGTCTTCATGCTTCATAATCCTCGCATCAATATCGAAGTCTTCAAGGTCACACCAATTTCCTCATTCTCAAAGTCTTTAAGAAAACCGAAGTCTTCAACTGAAGACATTCATTTTTAGGGGCCGACTTTCTTCGTAAATATCAAACTCGTTAGAGACTTATAGAACCCGTGTACACTCACAAACAAATTAATCCCTTAACCTATAAGTCTTCATTACACCAAAATCATTAAGGGGCACTAGATGCACTTACAATCTCCCTCTTTTGGGGGATTGATGACAAATATGTTAAGTTTTCAATGGGGATAAACATGTGAAGTGTAAATACTGATATTGAGGAATTTGATTGCAATATATGGAAGAACTCCCCCTGAAGATGTGCGTATTTGAGGAATTTGCTTTGGATTGAAAATGCACATTGGAGAATAATATCATGGAGATCTCCCCCTATATTTTGTAATTCATACATGCATTTAACATATGATATGAAGAATTTGAAATGCATCATGAAATATGGTGTCTGACGAAATTTAGCATGCGTTCATTAAGGTACTTGAGGAAATAAGCATGGAGAAAGCAGTTCAAAAGTGTCAGACCACCATCGGACATAAGTTTACAACTCATCAGAGCAAACACCTCAGTAGAGCAAGAGTTGTAACTTAAAGAAAAAACGCCCAAATATAGGACCTGCTTGAAGACTAACTCAAATTTCCCCCCTTTGTCATCGAATGACCAAAAGGGATGAAAAATGAGGACTAACGGCCCTAAAGAATATCATCATGATGTCGATGGAGGAGCACCGGCATTGTTGGGGTCGTCCGTTGAGGTAGGGCCTGCCGTAGTGCCGTTCAAATCTTGAGCTTCATCCGTCTCACGCGATGAAGAATATGGACTTGTAACCAACTGAGGAACTTTGACCTTCTTGAATTTCTCCGAACAAAGCTAAGACGAGTCAAAGTAATGTTGAAATCCCATCTGCTTGAGGTCTTCATTACCGTAGAGGTGAGACAATATAGCCCAAGTGTGATCGAAGATTTCATGTGCATAGTGGTGATTCTTCTTCACAGTATTTTGAGTGATTGCCATATTCTGAAGAATTGAGCCAAATTGACGCTTGACCCACTTGTGATTGCGATCGACCTTCTGATGAAGACTTAGAAGAAGCTCATGATCAGTCATCACTCGTGGAGTAGTGGCTTGAGGAATTGGCTTTGAAGCTTTTGTGGCAGAATCTTGAGTTGCAGAGTCATCATTGGTGGAGTAATATGTAGTTTTGTGAAACTGACCATCCAATGGACGAGTGCCTTCATCAATAACAAAAGCCTTGCCTTTTTCATCAACTAAAGAAATGGTCCTCTTGAGGACTTCAATGGGAGGCAAGAAGCTGCGGTGATTCTGACAATCTGCCTTGTAGTGAATTGAAGACCTAGTTCTGATTCATTTCATAATCCATGGTGCATAAGGCTTCAATTCAAATAGTGACAGTGCAACATTCGCCAAAGTCCTCATGAAGAAATCGTGATAGTTAATGGGAATCCCATGAATGATGCTGAATAGTAGATTCTTCATGATGCCAACAACTTCCTCTTCTTCGGAGTTGTGGCCCTTGATCGGACTGAGGGTTTTGGTCAGAATGCGGTAGACTATTCTTGGCACATAAAGAAAATACTTCACTAGGAAGGTTGTTCTTGGAGCCTAGCCAGCCTTCAAAGGCTTCATCAGTACTTGCATCAAATGATCTTGATGCTCAGGTTCCTCATACATGAGCCTTGCGCCTTCAACAATTGGACTGAGTAGTACGGCATGAAGCAATTCAGAGGACGGGGCTTTGTAATGAGTATTCTCAGTCATCCAGTCAAGCACCCATGAATTCACATCAGCCACGTTTCCAGTAAGGTGCAGAGTGGCATAGAATTGAAGAATTAGCTCTCCATTCCAATCGCAGATGTCAGTGCAGAAATTCCGAAGCCCAACTTCATGAAGAACATTCAAGACTGGTTGGAAGCCAGGGATGGATTCCATGTCAACATGAGGAATTTGACGGTGCTCAAATACATTGTCCTTATCAAATAGGAGTGTTGAATAGCGATTCATATGACTTGTAGTCCAGAATCACTTGGTTGAAGTCTTGCCGAGTCATATGGATTGAAATCTGTGAAGAAATGGTGCTCAGCAAAGAAATCGTCAGCCTTGAATTTCGGCCTTTTAGCATGAGTATTTTGCTGCTTGGGCTGAAGATTTGCAGTTGATGGTTTCACAACCTCGTGCTTCAAAATCCGTGGAGCTGCTGACTGAGGAATTGAAGGTTCAGGTTCTTTAGCAGTATGTTGATTTTTATTTTCTTCAGTTATCGCAATTGGAATTTCTTCAGGAATGGAGAGAAGAGATGTTTGATGTCCTTTAGATCCCGTTTGAATTTCTTCAATTTGCATAGGGGACTGATGAATTTAATGCAGAGGTGTGGTCAATGGTGAATTGGGGTGAAGTTTTTCCCAATAATCATCATTCAGCATGGGAGTTGTAGAACCAATGTCCAGATCTTCTTCCAATTCCTCAATGCCTGCCTCTTCAGCTGTGAACTGAGGCATGGGCGATGATACCAGTGGGGTTGAAGGGATATCTTCCACTTCAATTTCTTCATCCAACTGCTCTGAAGAAGTAGCAGAAGGATTCTCTTCATCTGTGTCATCTGGTATGACATATTCTTCACCAAATGGGACAATTTCCTTTGATGGCATAATTGAGATTGGAACATCATCAATTGGGTTAGTGAAGGAACTTGTCAAAGTCTTCACTTTTCTTGGGAGTTGAGGACTCTACAGTCGTTGATGCTTTCCTTTTCTTCACAGCTGCCTTCTCCGCAGCCTTGGATTTCTTTACTTCTGATGCAGAAGGAAGGTTGATATGCTTCATCTATGATGACTTTGCAGGAGGAGAAGATGAAGTTGGTTCAGTGTCTCCAGGCACGACTGATGCAGTCACCCTGGCATGCTTAGTTTCTTCAGGCACAGCAGTAGATTCTTCAGCTTGCCTAGGTTGTTCTTCAGGTGCAACATTGGAGGTTGACTTGGCAATTTCTTCAGGAGCTGGAATTTCTTCAGTAGCCTTGGTACTTACGGTGTCACCAGCAGCCTGATTTTCATCAGCTGCACTTGCATTTTCTTCAGTGTACTGAGTAGATGCTTCAGCCTGAGAAATTTCTTGTTGTGATGGAGTTGCAACATTGAGCTTGAGGGAGTTGGAGAGTTTGACGAATCTGACTTTGGCACCGAGCCAGTCTGCATGATATGTGTCAAATTCATCACTGAGGACTTTGATCTCCTTTTGCATATTGACAAGTTCTTGACGAGACATGTTCAGTGTATTATTCTTTAGAAATCGCTCCTTCTTGTATTGAGACTTCTTGACTTTCTCGCCTTCTCATATATCCATTTTTCTTCACTTATGAAGGCCGTCAACATGTGACTTCGACCATAAGTGAGGTTCAAGTCAGGAAGTGGAGTGCTAGGATCCTTTTGCCAGAGATCAATGAAATCGAGGATCTTCTTCAGATCCAGCATGAGTGGCAAAAGAACTACCTTTGGCCCTAGCGGCCCTTTCTTGCCTATCCATGATGATTTCAGCAAATTCTTTATCATCAGCTTCATCGTCATCAGATGGAACTTGAAAATCAACTTGCTTCTTATGAGGACTTGGCCTCAAGCCACATCCAGCAGTGGCCTTTTTCTTCAACAGAGTTGGACCTGTTGATGACTGTGCTGGAGCTGAGGAACTTGCAGATGCTCCTAAGGCAATGGAAAATTCTGTAGTCCGTTGGCATGTGGCAAGATGCACAGGTGTTGAGGACTTGGCAGCAACAGTTGTGGACTTTGTGGCAATAGAGGGAACTAGCAGTGCCCTTGAAGAAGTTGCCTGAGGGCTTTGAACTTGGCCGTGAGGGCATTGTTGTTGAGGAACTTGGCTTCACAGCTGATTTCTTCGGCAAAGCCTTCTTAGGCTTGCTGGCAGAGGCCTCAGTAGCAGTATCAGCAGAATCTTCATTGAATTTTTTCACTGCTTCTTTTGCTACTTTAGCCAATTTTTCTTGGCACTTGGCCCATTCTTTGGGAAATTCCTCACCACACCTAATGCTTGAGGGATCAACTTCTTGGTCAGGAGCCAATGGAGGTCTTGGACATGGAGGGTGTACAACGAATTTCGTCATGTACTTTGGAGTGACATAGTGGTATTCCCTCCATTCCTTCACCCATCTCCTCTCAATCCTCTGTATGAGCACTTTGCACGGATTCTTGTTTTCTTTGCCATGAATTGCTTCATCAGGAGTACAGTACCCAACATATATATCCTCAGGAATCCCAAAAGTAATGTTGGACTCTGGTCTCTTTCCTCCCTTCTGAGGTCTTTTACCATCAGCCATTTTCTTCACTTGAGGATGTTGAACAATTGATGTTTCTGAGGAAGTGTGCAACTTATCTTCGAGGAACGCTGCAAATGAGTTAAGTTGATGAGAACCTAGTGATTCAACAGCAGACATTTTGTACCTGTGAACAGAGTATAGGTGCGAAGAGTTTGGAGAGGTCATATGTGTTCTCAGAAATTTTTCAAAAGTATCAAGTTTGAGGAATTTGACCATGGGTGTCTTGAGGAATTTCACTAAGCATTCTTGTCTTAGGTTCCAGAGTTTTATAGATTTGAAAATCCACACAATTGAGGAATCTTGAAGAAAACCACAGCTTGGAGAAACAAATCAAGGTATTGAATCATTTGGGTGTTTAAGGAATGGGAAGTTCAAGAATTAATACCTTTTGAAGATTTTGTGGTAATCATGAGAAACAAAGTAGGGCAGCAAAATCATATTTTAAATTTTAATTACCCTGAATGAAGAACATGATGAACTGGGAGTGGAGTTGGAGAAGTTCGTCCGTTCAGATCTCCCACACCTAACTCGACGGTGAGAGACAGCTATGGCGGCGGTGAAGCAAGTACAACGGCGATGAGGTCGAGGCAGTGAAGCTCTTCCTCACCAGCGATGATGGAGTGTAGTGACGGTGCTAGGTCTAAGAGCTCAAGTGAGGAGAGTAGCAGTCGAGCGGAGTAAATGAGGTCTGAGGAAGGGGAAGGGGTATTTATAGCCACGGTGAGAAACTACCCGTCCGAAAAATTTGGACGAACGTGCCCCTGACCCTTTGATGAGGACATGACTACCTTGGATATGACCAAAAATATTGCATACATGTATATTTGTGAGGTGATTTCTAACGCATATTATGCAATAATTTATTTATGTCATCCAGGATAAAAATACTTCACAAACTTTTGTGTCATGTCTAATTGCAGGTGTATGGGACATTTGTACAATTGACATATGAAGATCAGGGGAAAAGAGAGTTTAGGTGTTGTTCAAAATGTCCTCTCACATCACTTTTCGGCCAAGAGATGATAAAGTCCAAGTCTCTCACATTCTGGATTCACATTCAGACTGCACAGACATACCTGACTCAAAGCGCCAAGAAAATTTTCATACGGACTCCGAATTGGGTGATTTTTTTGTTGGAAAGTAGATTTCGTGCTCTTTCCAACCCAATTGGATTCACCTTAAAATTCGTCCGGAGCATTGAGTTATCGACGAAACAATCAGACGCTGCAGCAGAATCAGAGTCAAACTACAAGTCCAAAGGTGTTGCATCACCTCTACTTGGGCCCATGAGCCTTGTACGACCTAGGGTTAGTTTTAGGCTGCCTTGGGACATCCTCCCACGTAAGGATGGCAATTTAATCCATGGATATCCGACCCGAATGGATAGGGTTTTGATATGCTTTTGTGTCCATGGGCGGCGCCCAAACCCGACCCGATTGTTCGTGGATAGGGCATGGATATAATCTTGTACCCATGGATATACCCAAACCCGACCCGATAGTATGACTTAATAGGGAAAATCTGCTATCCCTGCCCCACGGTCATATGTCCCACAACAATTTTACACTTTTTTATCTAAAACATCCATAAGAAATTACACAATCCCCATCGTAACTTTTTTTAGTTGACATTCAATCCCCTCTGTAACATAATCCAACACCCCTTCCCTTATTTTTACCTCCTCCTTAAATGACTCTTCATTCTCATCTGTTAGAAAAATACTAAATGATCTTAGGTTGTTAGTGGATGTTGATTTACCATAAGTGAAGCCTAGCCTACCACGAGGTGAAGAATGGAAGAGTTTATGTTAATATTGTGTTATGTCTTATTTATATGTCTCGAGAGGACCCAATGGATATCCAATGGGTATGGATATCCATCAAATTTGGACATGGACACAATTTTTCACCCATGGATTTTTTCTTGGGCGGGCAAAGACTTTCTTCATGGACATGGATATGGATTTGAGATTGTTCAACCCGATCCAAACCCGACCCATTGCCATCCTTACTCCCACCTCCTTGGCCGCCACCCCTTACACCTATATAAGTAGATCCATCTAGTAGCTTTTTCCTTGGGATTTGTTTAGTTAAAAGTTAGCCATTGCAACTTCGCGTACTTGGTTTGTATCCAACGACCAGACCAAGACCGCTTTCGGATCCCCATATTTATCAATACTTCATCTATATTCGCAATATTTAGATTGCATTATCATATTCTTTCTTGTCTCTCGATTGCATGCAGGAATAGACCTTCGTGGTCAGGCTGATCGTGCTTCCAACATCGCTAGTAACCTTGGGAGATTGGTTTAGCGATTGCTAAGGTGCAACATCATGCATGTTTGTAGTCGGATCGTCAAAGTCGTCTCGACCAAATCCATAGTTATCACCCCATCGAAAGATCGGGACCCTCGCCTCTATCAAGTGGTATCAGTTTTCAGGTTGCTCGGTGAGAATTTCTAGTTATACCTAGATTAGATTTATTTTATTAGCTATTGTCCAAGAAAAATCCGCAAAAAAAGTTAGATCTATTCATCATTTGTCCTAACCAGTCTGAGCCTTCGCAATTTTCTTTTCATTGTTTGCATTATTGAATTATCGGTTGCAACCTTGTGTCGAGTTATTGGTCTTAATGTCTAGTTCGTTTAGAGTTTCGAGTTCTTTTCACATTAGTCACGTCGTTGCTGCATCGTTATCCCTTTCGCTGTCCACCACCCCATCCATCAATTTTCACCACGTGCTACCCATCGTTCATTGTCACAATCATATTTGAGGTCGTTCACATCTTCGCTTGATCCAATCTGCATCTTATCTAGTTTGTCTTGGAAAGAGGAAGAGTGAAAAAAAGTTAAAAAAAGTCAGAGAAAAAAAGATGAAAAAACAAATTTCGGATCTATCTAGAATCAATCTCGTACCTGAATTCGGATTGGAATCTGTTTTGCATAGTGTTCAGTAAAACATGCATATCTTTTTCATACGAAGTCCGTTTTGGTTCCACAAGTACTCAAATTAAAGCTAGCGACGAGCCTCGTCTGAATAGTTGCAAAAGCTAGTTTAATATTTGGCATCGCAAAATCGGCTTCTAAATATGCCTTTTTGCCCTCCGAAGTTCGCACATAGAGCTTGGTCCAGTTTTTCTTTCACTCCACATATCAATTCGGAATTCAGTGATTCTTATTGCAATGGGAAGCTTGGTTAGTCGCATTCTTTGAAAAATTATTAGAAAATTGGCTCAAACTTTTCAAGCGGAAAGTTGGAGAGAGAGTTGTTGTATATCCTGCTTGGCAGTTGTTTTTCATCATTATATTTACTGTCGTTGTCATCTTCACTTATATCTTGATGTCCGGAGCTACTTCGTATCCTTTATTGATGCTAGTTGTGCTACATCGTGACCTCATTAGTGTTCTAGGCTCGCATCTCTAGTCCGGTCTAGCCTAGGACCCGCATAGTACCGTCGTTGCGTTTATTCAATATTGCATGTCTTAGTTGATTATTGCTAACTTTTGCTACCATATATAGCCAAACCAGCTCCACATAGTTCTACACCATACGTAAGTTCCCCTGACAATCGCTTTACTCAATCTTCGGAGTTATTTGACACCGCTGGTTGCCTATCACCACCTACTACATGGTAAGAACTCGTAAGATATTCATATTTGCTTTACTGTGAGTGCTTTACCACCACATCCTACTAGTTCATCGGAACATTATTCTTGATGTTTTTTGTTTCTACTAATCATGGCAGGTTGATCGTGCTCCAACATGGTCAATAACCTCTCGGAGTTGGTTTAGCAATTGCTAAGGTGCAACGTCATGCATGTTTTTAGTCGAATCGTCAAAGTCGTCTCCACCCAATCGATAGTTATCATCTCATCGAGAGATCGGGACCCTCGCCTCTATCAAATAGTTGAAGTACCAACAATGTTGTGTGCACCCAATGAATTAACTGTTGATGCAAAAGAACCAATGTTTAATCATTTTGATATGACCTCTAATCTTGGTGATGATTCCGTGTCAAATGACTTATTGCATGTTTACTTATTTAAGCATGTTGTAGTATGTAAATTTGATGCAGGTGAGGTTTATTCACCAATGTTGGGATGGTTTAATGATGAACATTGTCAATTCTTTGATATGAATAAGAGCTTCACTTATACGTGCAAATTGAGTTGCAATTTTACGCCTTCTACTACTTGTGATAATATTTTGGCTTTACATTTTATGAACTATGAAAGTTACTCATGTATACAAGTGTCATATGTGCAAAAATCAAGGGAAGTAAAAATGGATGACATATACATATACAACATGTACACCTTGTCTCTTTTGTTAGCCACATGTCAGATAAAGCAACCCCGAGGACGGCTTTGTTTTCAAGAAGGGGAGGATGATGAGGACATGACTACCTTGGATATGACCAAAAATATTACATACATGTATATTTGTGAGATGATTTCTAATGCATACTATGCAATAATTTATTTATCCCATACATAACAAAAATACTTCACAAACTTTTGTGTCATGTCTAATTGCAGGTGTATGGGACATTTGTACAATCCACATAAGAAGATAAGGGAAAAGATAGTTTAGGTGCTGTTCAAAAAATCCTCTCACGTCACTTTTGGGCCAAGATAAGATAGAGTCCAAGTCTCTCGTGTTCTGGATTCAGATTCGGACTGCACAAACAAACCTGACTCAAAACGCCAAGAACTTTTTCATACGGACTCCGAATTGGTTGATTTTTTTGTTGGAAAGTAGATTTCATGCTCTTTCCAACCCAATTGGATTCACCTTAAAATCCATCTGGAGCATTGAGTTATTGACGAAACAATCTGATGATGCAGTAGAGTCCATGTCAAAATACAAGTCCAAAGGCGTCGCATCACCTCCACTTGGGCCCATGAGCCTTGTATGACCTAGGGTTAGTTTTAGGCTGCCTTGGGACGTATTCCCACCTCCTTGGCCGCCACCCCTTACTCCTATATAAGTAGACCCATCTTGTAGCTTTTTCCTTGGGAGTTGTTTAGTTAAAAGTTAGCCATTACAACTTCATGTACTTCGTTTGTGTCCAACGACCAGACCAAGACCACTTTCGGATCCCCACATTTATCAATACTTCATCTATATTCACAATATTTAGATTGCATTATCATATTCTTGCTTGTTATTCGATTGGATGCAAGAATAGACCTTCGTGGTCAGGCTGATCGTGCTTCCAGCATCACCACTAACCTCGGAGATTGGTTTAGCGATTGCTAAGGCGCAACATCGTGCATGTTTGTAATCGGATTGTCAAAGGCGTCTCCACGAAATCGATAGTTATCATTGCATCGAAAGATAGGGACCCTCACCTCTATCACCATTGCCATCCTAGCGACATGTGTCACCCATGTACTGAGAGGTGGAGATCATGGTAGATCGTGGGTAAGTAGTTTAATCTCTCGTGGGATGCGGAACAGTTTGAGCGGCAAAAGCCAAAAATTCAGATATGATTTTTTTTACATTTCATTCGCAAATTCTTCAACTGACTAGGATATAGTGAAGATTTTGAACGGGTTTCAAATAGAATGCACATGAAGAATTTGTGAACATATTGGGTTGAGTTTATCATAGAGGGGGAATGGGTCCGATCACATTCACTTAGAAGAAAATCAAGTTGAAGAATTAGCAATAAGTGAATGCTATTTAGGACATCAAAACTCACATATATATATATG
>NC_041382.1:367298499-367344901 GCF_002162155.2 Triticum dicoccoides | reverse complement strand
AAGACTTTGCAAAGTTGAAAATTTTGAACATCGAGGAAGTTGAAAATTTGAAGAATTTCCAAAATGACGAAAAATTCAATTTTGAAGATTTTCAACTTTTGTTGGTGGCGTGACCCACAGAATAAGAATGATGATTTCAGACGCTGCGTACAATTGTCGTAGGGCTCTGAGAATTGAATTCTTCATTAATTTCTTCACACTTAGAGGGTTAGTCTTCATTGATTGAAGAAAAACGTTACTTCGTGTGTTGCAAATCTAAGTCATCAATTTTGCATAAGTGTTAGGATGTGTGTCCTTCAAAAAACATTCGAAGATTCTAATATATTTAACTCACACCATAACTTGCTAAGTCTCTTCTCATCCAAGGGCTTTGTGAAGATATCCGCTAGCTGTTCTTCAGTCTTCACGTGTTCGATGGAGATGTCGCCCTTCAACACATGATCATGAAGAAAATGATGACGAATCTGGATGTTCTTAGTCTTCGAGTGCTGAACTATAGTTTATGAGCAATCTTGATGGCACTCTCGTTGTCGCAGTAGAGTGGCACATTTGTCATGTTGATGCCATAGTCCTTGAGGGTTTGCTTCATCCATAGCAATTGAGCACAACAAGAACCAACAACAATATACTCAGCTTCAGCAGTAGAGAGTGGTACACAGCTTTGCTTCTTCGAGGACCACCATACTAAGGATCGTCCGAACAAATGGCATGTACCTGATGTTGACTTGTGATCCACTCGATCACCAGCATAGTTAGAGTAAGAATATCCAATGAGATCAAAAGCTAAGACCTTGTGATAGAGGCAAAGGTGTCCCGTCTTTCGATGAGATGATGGATATCTCTTTGGTGGCAGTCAACTTTGACGATCCGACTACGAACGTGCGAGGACGTCGCGCCTTAGCAATCGCTAAACCAACTCCGAGAGGTTATTGACCACGCCGGAGCACGATCAACCTGACCACGAGGGTCTGTTTCCTGCGAGCAAACGAAGAACAAGCAAGAAACTAAGATTGCAATCTGGATATTGTGAATATAAGATGAAAGCTTTATTGATCAAGGTGGGGTTCTGTGACGCCTTTGTCTGGTCGTTGAACACAAACGAAGTACGCGAAGTTGCAGCTATGGCGAACTTTTAATCTAAACAAAACCCAAAGTCTAAACGATGCCCTAAGGGCTATATATATGGAGGAAGAGGGGGGAATTTCGTGACCCTTGGTGGAGGGGTCCGAAATCAACCCTATCTCTTGTTTCCCCACACATACGGACTCTAAAAATAGCCTATACTTATGTATTTCGAAATTACATGGGCCTGGCCCAATAATAAGGTGACGCAGCACCTATAATAGCCTCGGGACGAAATTTATGAAGTGGCATCTTGTATATTTCGTCCAAGGCTTCATGCACCCATTATGGTGGCTTCAAAGTCCTGAAATCATCACTTGTAACTCCGTTCTTGTTCCCCTTGCGCATGCCATCATCTCCATGCTTGTTCTTAATCCAATGTTCATCCTTCTCCAAGCTAGGCCCTTCATTTGTAAGCAAAACAAATGTATCCAATTTAGGCAGCAGCATATTCTCATGAACATTAGAATCATTACCAAGAAACGAAAGTACCTGGTAATTTAGTTGGCGTGCGCGAGCTCTAGTAATTGGTCCAGTATTTATAGCAGCAGGGGCTGTGGGTGTAACAATTGTATTGATGTCCTCATCATCCTCCCCTTCTTGAAATAAAGTCGTCCTCGACGGAAGTTCATCTTCCTCACCCAAATAAGGCTTCAAATCTGCAATGTTAAAAGTGGGACTAACCCCAAAATCTGCAGGCAGCTCAAGTTTATATGCATTATCATTTATTTTCTCTAACACCTTAAAGGGACCATCAGCACGTGGCATCAACTTTGATTTGCGCAAATCCGGAAATCTATCCTTATGCAAATGTAACCAAACAAGATCTCCAGGTGCAAACACAACATGTTTTCTACCCTTATCTCCAGCAAGTTTATATTTAGCATTCATACGCTCAATGTTTTCCTTAGTTAACTCATGCATTATTAAAATCAATTCAGCATGTTGTTTAGCATCAAAATTAACCTTCTCCGAAGATGGAAGAGGCAACAAATCAATAGGTGCACGAGGTAGGAAACCATACACAAGTTCAAAAGGGCACATCTTAGTAGTAGAATGCAATGAACGATTATAAGCAAATTCAATATGAGGCAAGCATTCCTCCCACATTTTCTTATTATTCTTCAAAACAGCCCTAAGCATAGTAGACAACGTTCTATTGACTACTTCAGTTTGTCCATCAGTTTGGGGGTGACAAGTAGTACTAAAAAGCAGTTTAGTCCCCAACTTAGCCCATAAACATCTCCAAAAGTGGCTAAGAAATTTAGTATCACGATCTGAAACAATAGTATTTGGCACACCATGCAAGCGAATAATTTCACGAAAGAACAAATCAGCAACATTAACAGCATCATCGCTTTTATGACATGGCATAAAGTGTGCCATTTTCGAGAATCTATCCACGACAACAAATATGCTATCCCTCCCCTTCTTTGTTCGAGGTAAACCTAAAACAAAGTCCATAGATATATCCTCCCAAGGAACACTAGGTACAGGCAAAGGCATATATAAACCATGAGGATTGAGTCGTGACTTAGCTTTTTGACATGTAGTGCATCGAGCAATAAAACGCTCAACATCCCGTCTCATCTTTGGCCAAAAGAAATGTGTAGCAAGTACGTCCTCCGTCTTCTTCACGCCAAAGTCCCATTAATCCTCCTCCATGCGCCTCCTGCAACAACAAAAGACGAACGGAGCTAGCTGGAATGCATAGCTTGTTAGCACGAAACACAAATCCATCGTTAACGACGAACTTGTTCCACATTCTTCCTTCTTTACAATTCTGCATTACATCTTTAAAATCAGCATCATGCACATATTGATCTTTGATGGTCTCCAAACCAAATATTTTGAAGTCAAGTTGTGAAAGCATAGTATAGCGGCGAGACAATGCATCAGCAATAACATTTTCTTTTCCCTTCTTGTGTTTAATGACATAAGGAAAAGTCTCAATGAATTCAACCCATTTAGCATGTCTACGATTCAGTTTAGCTTGACTTTTAATATGTTTCAAAGATTCATGATCAGAATGTATAACAAATTCTTTGGGCCATAAATAATGTTGCCATGTTTCTAAAGTCCGAACAAGAGCATATAATTCTTTATCATAAGTAGAATAATTCAGACTAGGCCCACTCAATTTTTCAGAAAAGTATGCAACAGGTTTGCCATCTTGTAATAACACACCGCCTAATCCAATTCCACTAGCATCACATTCAAGCTCAAAAGTCTTATTAAAATCAGGAAGTTGGAGTAAAGGAGCATGTGTCAACTTATCTTTCAATACCTAGAAGGCTTCTTCCTGTGCGGTACCCCAAAGAAAAGGCACATCTTTCTTTGTAAGCTCATTGAGAGGTGCAGCAATGGTGCTGAAATCTCTCACAAAACGCCTATAGAATCCAGCGAGGCCAAGAAAACTCCTCACTTGTGTGATCATTTTGGGTTGCGGCCAACTCTCAATAGCTTCAATCTTGGCTTTATCAACTTCAATTCCCTGTGGAGTAACAACATAGCCAAGAAAAGATACTCGGTCGGTGCAAAAGGTGCACTTCCCAAGGTTACCAAACAAACGTGCATCACGTAGAGCAATAAAAACAGCACGTAAATGTTCCAAATGTTCTTCCAAAGATCTGCTATAAATCAATATGTCATCAAAGTAAACTACCACAAATCGTCCAATGAAAGCACGTAAAACTTCGTTCATTAATCTCATGAAAGTACTAGGTGCATTAGTTAACCCAAAAGGCTTGACTAACCACTCATATAATCCAAACTTAGTTTTGAATGTTGTTTTCCATTCATCTCCCAATTTCATACGAATTTGATGGTATCCACTACGCAAATCAACTTTGGAGAATATTGTAGAGCCACTCAATTCATCAAGCATATCATCTAGCCTAGGAATAGGATGACGATAACGAATAGTAATATTATTAATGCCTCTACAATCAACACACATACGTGATGTACCATCCTTTTTCGGCACTAGAATAATAGGAACAGCACAAGGACTAAGTGATTCGCGTATATAACCTTTGTCGAGAAGCTCTTGTATTTGACACATAATCTCCTTCGTCTCCTCTGGATTGGTACGGTATGGTGCACGGTTTGGCAGTGAAGCACTGGGAATTAAGTCAATCTGATGTTCAATCCCTCGAATAGGCGGTAATCCCGGTGGCACGTCTTGTGGAAAGACGTCAGCGAACTCCTGCAAAATGTTAGTGACAGCAGGAGGCAAAGAGGAAGGCACGTCCTCGAATGAAAATAATGCCTCTTTGCACACAAAAGCATAGCAAACAGATTTGCTGAAATCTAGCTCATCAATATCAGATTTGGTGGCAAATAAACATGCACTTTTCAATTTAATTTCAGAAGCAACACTAGATGGTTTATTATTAGGCTTCATTTGTTGCTCAAATTCTTTTGCCACAATCTGATTTTCACTCTTATTCGTCTCCTATTTTGCTTTATTAGCTCTATTAATATCATCTTTCAAAATGGAATCAGGAGTCATAGGAAGCAAAGTAATATTTTTATCCTTATGAACAAGAGTATAGTGATTGTTTCTACCATGGTGTACAGAATTTTTATCAAATTGCCATGGTCTACCAAGTAATAAAGAACATGCTTGCATAGGTACCACATCACAATCAACATAATCAGCATATGTAGAGATACTAAAATGCACACGAACAGTACGTGTTACCTTAACCTTGCCGCTGTTGTTGAACCATTGGATGTAGTAAGGATGTGGATGTGGTCTTGTGGTGAGAGAAAGCTTCTCCACCATCTCCATGCTAGCCAAGTTGTTGCAGCTCCCTCCATCTATGATGACGCGCACAAAACGTTCTTTCACAACTCCCTTGGTATGGAACAAATTGTGCCTCTGATTTTGCTCAGCTTGTGTGACCTGCACACTCAAAACACGTTGATGAGGACATGACTACCTTGGATACGACCAAAAATATTGCATACATGCATATTTGTTAGGTGATTTCTAATGCAAACTATTCAATAATCTATTTATGTTATCCAGAACAAAAATACTTCACACACTTTTGTGTTTTGTCTAATTGTAGGTGTATGGGACATTTGTACAATCCACATATGAAGATAAGGGAAAAGGAGAAGTTTAGGTTGTGTTCAAAAAGTCCTCTCACGTCACTTTTGGGCCAAGAGAAGATAGAGTCCAAGTCTCTCACGTTCTGGATTCAGATTCGGACTGCACAGACATACCTGAATCAAAACGCCAACAACTTTTTCATACGGACTCCGAATTGGGTGATTCTTTTTTTGTTGGAAACTAAATTTCGTTCTCTTTCCAACCCAATTGGATTCACCTTCAAATTCGTCCGGAGCGTTAAGTTACGAACGAAACAATCTGACATTGCAGCAGAATCCGAGTCAAACTACAAGCCCAAAGGTGTTGCATCACCTGCACTTGGGCCCATGAGCCTTGTACGACCTAGGGTTAATTTTAGGCTGCCTTGGGACGTCCTCCCACCTCCTTGGCCGCCACCCCTTGCTCCTATATAAGTAGATCCATCTAGTAGCTTTTTCCTTGGGATTTGTTTAGTTAAAAGTTAGCCAGTGCAACTTCGTGTACTTCGTTTGTGTCCAACGACCAGACCAAGACCGCTTCCAGATCCCCACCATTATCAATACCTCATATATATTTGCAAAATTCAGATTGCTTTATCATATTCTTGCTCGTTCTTCGATTGCTTGCAGGAATAGACCTTCGTGGTCAGGCTAACCATGCTTCCGGCATTGTCAATAACCTCTCGGAGTTGGTTTAGCGATTGCTAAGGCGCAACGTCGTGCACGTTTGTAGTCGGATCGTCAAAGTCGTCTCCACCAAATCGATAGTTATCATCTCATCGAAATATCGGGACACCCTCGCCTCTATCAAGTGGTTACGTTCCCCTGGCAATCGTTTTACACAATCTTCGGAGTTATTTGACACCGCTGGTTGCCTGTCACCACCTGCCGCATGGTAAGAACTTGTAAGATATTGATATTTGCTTTACTGTGAGCACTTTACAACCACATCCTAGTAGTTCATAGGAACATTATTCTCGAATTTTGGTTCTTGTTTCTACTAATCATGACAGGTTCCAGAGATAGAAGTTCTTGGATGACGGACACATCTTCACCATCACGAGAGTTGGGACAACACACACAAGCATATGGTCAGGTTATCTCTTTACCATCATTTGAGGGTAGATTTAATCCTGCTATTTATCTAGCTTGGGAGCTTGAAGTAGGACAAGTTTTTAGTCACCAGGATTTTTCTGAACTTGAGAGAGTACGAGCTACCATTAGAGCATTTACTGGTTTTGCTTCTGTTTGGTGGAGTGTACATTGTAAGAAAAACATTGATAACCAACCCACAACTTGGAAAGTTTTCAAAGCTGTAATGAGACAACATTTTTTTCCTCCTTACTATCTTCGTGAATTGCGTCGCAAATTGGAGCAATTAAAATAAGGCAATAACACTGTTTATGCTTACTACCAAGAGTTCAAATCTTATATGCATCATTGTGACATAGAAGAATCTGAGGATGATACAATGAATAGATTTTTTGGTGGTTTGAACCATGATATTCAGGCAAGATTTCAGTATATTCCTCGTTGCATTACTGGTATGTATGTCCGTGCTTGTACCTTTGAGAGACAAATATAGGAGGATGCATTGGGTGACTACAACAACTACTATTCCAGTTCATGCTCACCACCGCCGGTTGGTTACTCCACTATTGCACCTACTAGAGCAGCCCCACCTTGGATTGTGAGAGCGATATCATCTCAAGAGTATGGTACATTGTCAACGTCCGTACCTACATCAGCTACATCTCTGCGAGGTAACAGTAAAGGTCTTGATGATATAACTTCACATGAGAATGAAGCATGCCTAGTTAACTTGAATGCATCATGTGTTGAGTTACCTGTTGATTTGAGCACACCACCTATTTTAGAGACTCTTGTTACTGTCATGAATGCGTCATGTGATCAAACAACTGAAATATCAACAATTTTGAGTGCACCCATTGAATTAATTGTTGATGCAAAAGAACCAATGTTTAATCATTTTGATATGACCTCTAATCTTGATGATGATTTTGTGTCCAATGACTTATTGCATGTTTGCTTATTTAAGCATGTTGTAGCATGTAAATTTGATGCAAGTAAGGTTTTTATTCATCGAAGTTAGGATGGTTTAATGATGAACATTGCCAATCTTTTGAAGAGAATAAGAGCTTCACTTATATGTGCAAACTGAGTTCCAATATTTTCATGCCTTCTACTTCTTGTGATAATTTTTTGGCTTTAGATTTTATGAACAATGAAAGTTACTCATGTATACATGTGACATATGTGCAAAAATCAAGGGAAGTTAAACTGGATGACATATACATATACCACATGTACACCTTGTCTCTTTTGTTAGCCACATTTCAGATTAAGCAACGCCGAGGATGGCTTTGTTTTCAAAAAGGGAAGGATGATGAGGACATGACTACCTTGGATACGACCAAAAATATTGCATACATGCATATTTGTCAGGTGATTTCTAATGCAAACTATTCAATAATCTATTTATGTTATCCAGAACAAAAATACTTCACACACTTTTGTGTTTTGTCTAATTTTAGGTGTATGGGACATTTGTACAATCCACATATGAAGATAAGGGAAAAGGAGAAGTTTAGGTTGTGTTCAAAAAGTCCTCTCACGTCACTTTTGGGCCAAGAGAAGATAGAGTCCAAGTCTCTCACGTTCTGGATTCAGATTCGGACTGCACAGACATACCTGACTCAAAACGCCAACAACTTTTTCATACGGACTCCGAATTGGGTGATTCTTTTTTTGTTGGAAACTAGATTTCGTTCTCTTTCCAACCCAATTGGATTCACCTTCAAATTCGTCCGGAGTGTTGAGTTACGAACGAAACAATTTGACGTTGCAGCAGAATCCGAGTCAAACTACAAGCCCAAAGGTGTTGCATCACCTCCACTTGGGCCCATGAGCCTTGTACGACCTAGGGTTAATTTTAGGCTGCCTTGGGACGTCCTCCCACCTCTTTGGCCGCCACCCCTTGCTCCTATATAAGTAGATCCATCTAGTAGCTTTTTCCTTGGGATTTGTTTAGTTAAAAGTTAGCCAGTGCAACTTCGTGTACTTCGTTTGTGTCCAACGACCAGACCAAGACCGCTTCCGGATCCCCACCATTATCAATACCTCATATATATTTGCAATATTCAGATTGCTTTATCATATTCTTGCTCGTTCTTCGATTGCTTGCAGGAATAGACCTTCGTGGTCAGGCTGACCGTGCTTCCGGCATCGTCAATAACCTCTCGGAGTTGGTTTAGCGATTGCTAAGGCGCAACGTCGTGCATGTTTGTAGTCGGATCGTCAAAGTCGTCTCCACCAAATCGATAGTTATCATCTCATCGAAATATCGGGACACCCTCGGCTCTATCACATGTTGAGCAACTAAACATTCATACCTGTCAGCGTCTTCAGGAGCCATGTATTGCGTCTCATGATCAGAATCATCTCCACCATGTTCTTCACGTGTAATAAGAGCCAAAGTCTCCTCATCATAGTCACTAGCGGACTCATATCCACCATCCACGGTAGCAATCATCACACGCGGAGATTTGCATTCTCTCGCATAATGACCTCCTCCCTTACAACGACGACAAATAATATCACTTGTGTGCCCTGTTGATGCCATGGAAGAAGCAGAACTCTGTGCAGGCCCAGCAGGTGCGCTCTTGGCAGATAATGGTGGTTGTGCCTGTTTTCTTGTATCATGACTGGAGGAGACACCTGATTGAGGTGCTGGTGCAGTTGAAGTAGAAGATGCACGCGGTGTCCATGATGAAGGTCGGCCTGCAGAAAAGTTAGTTCGCGCCAATGCTTGTCGATCCTGCACTTCACGTTCAGCTTTACAAGCAAGATGGAATAAACGAGTGATATTAGTATACTCCTTATAGTCTAGAATGGTCTGAATCTCTCTATTCAATCCACCCAGAAAACGTGCAAGCATAGCTTCATTCTCCTCAACAATACAACATCTAATCATGCCAGTTTGTAATTCCTGATAATATTCTTCTACTGAATTTTTTCCTTGTCTTAAGCGCTGTAATTTCTGAAGCAATTCACGTTGATAATATGGTGGAACCCAACGAGTACGCATAGCAGTTTTCAAAGCAGCCCAAGTAGTTGGAATAGGATATAATCTACAATGTTCAGACCACCATACACATGCAAAACTAGTGAAAGCACAAACAGCAGCGGCAACCCGTCTCTCCTCGGGATATTGTAAACATGTAAATCGTTGTTCAGTTTCTAACTCCCAAGTAAGATATATATCAGGAACATATCTACCCTCGAAAGGTGGAATATTCAATTTCAGTTTAGGAAGATGGTCATGATCTCGTACCTGAGGGAAAGCCCTACCATTGTGATTATTTGCATGTGGACGACCTGGTGGTTGTGGTGCAGGTGGTTGCACGTAGTTCTGATTTTGAGCAACCTCATCCTCGTAATCTCCCACATAATCATCCTCCTCCGCATCAGCAGCAGGAGCCACAGAAGTATCAACAGCAGCACCAACAGTTTGGCCAAACGCAAGAGGAACACAGCTCGCTCGGCGGAGATCTGTTTCGCGATGTGGAGGTAGTCGTTGTTGTTGTTGTTGGAGAGGTGCGTTAGGTGCAGCGGGTGGTGGTGGTGGAAGACGCGCGAGCAATTCATTAAACTTGTTATCGAGCTTTGTTTCGAACGTCTTCTCCATGCCATCTATCTTCTCCATGGCCTCTTCAAATCTGTTTAGCACATCTTGCACCTGTCCACTCATCATTTGCTGAAATTTATCATGCAAATCCTTATTCGTCATGTTCTCCCAGTCAGTCTCGTCGGCTTGTGATCCTGGCATGGTTAGCAGCAATAGAAACACACAAGAATATGATCCTACAGACTACTAACAAGAGGTGGTGGTGGGTGTCACAAATCCGTTAAGCAAATCTCAAATTCTTACCAGTTCTTACCCAACAGCAGGCGGTGATCGGCAACCGTTGTAGTCAAAAACTCTCAAAGCTTGGATAGAGCGATTATCAGGGAGAGTCAAACGCACGACGTAGATGTATGTGGAGCTGGGAAGGCTTATAATATGGTAGCAAAAAGGGTCAGCAATAATCAATTCAGAGATGCAAAGTTGAATAAACGCTCAACGACGGTACTGTGCTGGTCCTAGGCTAGACTGTGCTAGAGACGCGAGCCTAGAACACCAACAAAATCACGGCGCGGCACGTAAACAAGGGAAAAGCACACTCTGGATTTTTTTTCGCTCTTTTTTTGCGCTGTTTTTTTTTGCGCTGCTTTTTTTTTGCGAAAAATCACTATAATGGCGAGTGTCTCAAAACTCTTCCTAGGTCAAACTGACAGGATGGGCACGAAATTTTTTCGACCAATTTTTTTTTCGACTGCCCGGACCCAAAAACTGGAAACGGGTCAAAAAAAACTTCCTATAATGGTACCTGTCTCAAAACACTCAGAAACACCTAAAAATAGGGTAGCCATAATTTTTTCGAAAAATGCGTTTTCGAAAAATTTTGGGCCTAAACGGAGGGTGGTTTCCGGACTCTTTTTTTTCCGAAACCTACTCCGGCAAGGAAACACGAATCGGAATCTAGATGGATCTCGAAAACAAACCTAATATGACAAGAACTCGGATTGGTGGTGGATATATGGTAGTAGATGGCAGCAGTGGTGGTATATGACAGCGGTGGTGGTATATGGATACGGATTCGAAGTGGTGGCGGATAAGCGGCGGTGGTAGATGGCAGGGGCGATGATGATGGTGTGGCGGCGGCGTGACAACTTATGACCAGAACTCGAAACTCTAAAAGACTAGACTTTAAGACCAGCAACTAGACACGACGATGCAACCGCAAATTCAACAAAGCAAAACCCTAAAAAGATTATGCAAAGGCTCAGATTGGTACGGATATGATGAACTAACCCTAATTTTTTTGTGGCTTTTTCGTGGACTGTAGGTATGAAGAACAGACTCGATCTAAACTACGAAAAACTGCAAAATCTCACCGAGCAACCTGGAAATCTGATACCACTTGATAGAGGCAAAGGTGTCCCGTCTTTCGATGAGATGATGGATATCGCTTTGGTGGCAGTCGACTTTGACGATCCGACTACGAACGTGCGAGGACGTCGCGCCTTAGCAATCGCTAAACCAACTCCGAGAGGTTATTGACCACGCCGGAGCACGATCAACCTGACCACGAGGGTCTGTTTCCTGCGAGCAAACGAAGAACAAGCAAGAAACTGAGATTGCAATCTGGATATTGCGAATATAAGATGAAAGCTTTATTGATCAAGGTGGGGTTCTGTGACGCCTTTGTCTGGTCGTTGAACACAAACGAAGTACGCGAAGTTGCAGCTATGGTGAACTTTTAATCTAAACAAAACCCAAAGTCTAAACGATGCCCTAAGGGCTGTATATATGGAGGAAGAGGGGGGAATTTCGTGACCCTTGGTGGAGGGGTCCGAAATCAACCCTATCTCTTGTTTCCCCGCACATACGGACTCTAAAAATAGCCTATACTTATGTATTTCGAAATTACATGGGCCTGGCCCAATAATAAGGTGACGCAGCAAAACAAATGTATCCAATTTAGGCAGCATCATATTCTCATGAACATTAAAATCATTACCAAGAAACGAAAGTACCTGGTAATTTAGTTGGCGTGCGCAAGCTCTAGTAATTGGTCCAGTATTTATAGCAGCAGGGGCTGTGGGTGTAACAATTGTATTGATCTCCTCATCACCTTGGGATACCATAATCCAAGTGTTGAAGTGTGAGCTAGATATTGAAGAATATGTTTCACAGCCTTATGGTGTGATTCCTTTGGTGTAGCTTGAAAACGAGCACACATGCAAAAACTAAGCATAATATCTGGCCTAGATGCACATAGATACAATAAAGAGCCAAACATGGAGTGGTATACCTTTTGATCGAAGTCTTTAACATTTTCATCAGTGCATAGATGGCCATTTGTGGGCATAGGGATTTTGACTCCTTTGCAATCTTGCATGCCGAATTTCCTCATGATAGAGGCGAGGGTCCCGATCTTTCGATGAGATGATAACTATCGATTTGGTGGAGACGACTTTGATGATCCGACTACAAACGTGCACGACATTGCGCCTTAGCAATCGCTAAACCAATCTCCTGAGGTTACTGAGGATGCTGGAAGCACGGTCAGCCTGACCACGAAGGTCTATTCCTGCAAGCAATCGAAGAACGAGCAAGAATATGATAAAGCAATCTGAATATTGCAAATAAATATGAAGTATTGATAATGGTGGGGATCTGGAAGCGGTCTTGGTCTGGTCGTTGGACACAAACGAAGTACACGAAGTTGCAATGGCTAACTTTTAACTAAACAAATCCCCAGGAAAAAGCTACTAGATGGATCTACTTATATAGGAGCAAGGGGTGGCGGCCAAGGAGGTGGGAGTACGTCACAAGGCAGCCTAAAACTAACCTTAGGTCGTACAAGGCTCATGGGCCCAAGTGGAGGTGATGCAACACCTTTGGGCTTGTAGTTTGACTCGGATTCTGCTGCAATGTCAGATTGTTTCGTCCATAACTCAACGCTCCGGACGAATTTGAAGGTGAATCAAACTGGGTTGGAAAGAGCACGAAATCTAGTTTCCAACAAAAAAAGAATCACCCAATTCGGAGTCCGTATGAAAAAGTTGTTGGCGTTTTGAGTCAGGTATGTCTGTGCAGTCCGAATCTGAATCCAGAACGTGAGAGACTTGGACTCTATCTTATCTTGGCCCAAAAGTGACATGAGAGGACTTTTTGAACACAACCTAAACTTCTCCTTTTCCCTTATCTTCATATGTGGATTGTACAAATGTCCCATACACCTGCAATTAGACAAAACACAAAAGTGTGTGAAGTATTTTTGTTCTGGATAACATAAATAGATTATTGAATAGTTTGCATTAGAAATCACCTGACAAATATGCATGTATGCAATATTTTTGGTCGTATCCAAGGTATTCATGTACTCATCACCTCAACACATCCTTGAGGTATTTCTTTTGAGATATGAAGATGTCGTTGCATTGTTGACGAATTTGAAGACGTACGAAAAATTTCAATTCTCCCATCATAAACATTTGATATTCCTCACTCATCATATAGGCAAATTCGTCACTTTAACGTTGGTTAGTACAGCCAAAGATAATATCATCAACATATATTTGGCACACGAATAATTCATCATCATAGGTTTTGGTGAAAAGAGTTGGGTCAAGTGAACCAGGTTTATGATTTTCTTCACGAGGAATTCCCTCAATGCATCGTACCACACCCGAGGGGCCTTCTTGAGCCATAGAGGGCCTTTTTAAGTCTGAAGACTTTGTCAGGATGCTTATGAGCTTGAAAACCTCGGGGTTGAGCAACATATACTTCTTCTTCAAGCTTACCATTGAGGAATGTACTTTTCACATCCATTTGATATAAGATGATATTATGATGGTTAGCATAAGCAAGCAATATGCGAATAGCCTCAAGTCTAGCAACAGGTGCAAAAGTTTCGTCGAAATCAATTCCTTCAACCTGTGTGTAGCCTTGAGCTACAAGATGAGCCTTGTTCCTCACCACTAGGCCATTTTCATCTTGCTTGTTGTGGTAGATCCACTTAGTGCCGATGATATTGTGCTTGCGTGGGTCTGGTCACTTGACAAGTTTCCAGACATTGTTGAGCTCGAATCTATTTAAGTCCTCTTGCATAGCTTGAATCCACTCAATTTCCCGAAATGCCTCATAAACTTTGGTGGGCTCTGTGATAGAGACAAAAGTGAAGTGCCCACAAAACTTAGACAAATGTGAAGCTTTTGAGCGTGTGAGAGGACCTGGTGCATTGATGTCATCGATGCTCAATATGCACTCCATTTGCAACGTGAGGATGAGCAGGTTGACGACGTTGATTGGGCTCAGCATTTTCTTCAGAGCCATTTTCCTTGGATGCAACAACATGATTTTCTTCACGTTCTGGAATGACTTGTTCAGCAGATTATTTAGTGGGTATGACATCCTCAGTAGCCTTGAACTTGATGGATTCCTCAGGTGACATTTCATCTAGCACAGGAGGTATGTGCTCTCTTTACGAGCCGTTAGTTTAATTGAACCACACATCTACAGTTTCAACAAGCTTGTGATGATAGGTGTTGAAGACTCTGTAGGTGTGCGGGCCCTTTCCGTAACCAATCATAAAACCCTCATGTGCTTTCGGTGCAAATTTAGAATTGTGATGTGGATCACTAATCCAACATTTAGCACCGAAGACTTCGAAATAACTCACATTAGGTTTCTTGTCAGTGAGGAGTTCATATGTGGTCTTCTTGAAGAATTCATGAAGATATACCCTATTGATGATGTGGCACGCAGTATCAATAGCCTCAGGCCAGAAGTGACGAGGCGTCTTGTATTCATCAAGCATGGTGCGAGCTATCTCAACAAGAGTCCTGTTCTTGCACTCCATGACGCCATTCTGCTGAGGAGTGTATGGGTAGAGAACTCATGAGTAATACTAAGTTCATCGAGACAGTCATCAAGACCAGCATTCTTGAACTCGGTCCCATTGTCACTCCAGATATGCTTGATCTTCACACCGAAATTCGTCGAGGCCCTCGAGGAAAATCGTTTGTAAACTTCTTGCACTTCAGTTTTGTAAGTGATGATATGCACCCAGGTGTAACGAGAATAGTCATCAACAATAACAAAGCCATATAGTGATGCATCATTTGTTAGTGTGGCATAATGAGTAGGGCCAAAGAGATCCATGTGAAGCAATTCAAAAGGATGAGTGGTAGTCATGATAGTCTTCGAGTGATGCTTGGATTTGGTCATCTTTCCAGCCTCACAAGCCCCGCACAGATGGTCTTTGAGGAATTTGACACCCTCGATGCGAATGACGTGCTTCTTCTTCGCGAGTGTATGTAAGTTCCTCATGCCAGGATGACCTAGTCGTCGATGCCATAGCCAGCCTTCTGAAGCTTTTGCAAGTAGACATGTGGCAGGCCATGGTCCTGCAGAGAAATCAACAATATACAAGTGTCCTCTCCTAAAGCCTTTGAAGACTTCGGAATTGTCAGATTCCATGAGCACAATGCAACGATATTTGCCAAAGACGACAACCATATCAAGATCACAAAGCATTGAGACAGACATGACTTTGAATCCTAGGGACTCGACAAGCATGACTTCGTGAGATTCTAGATTCATGTTTTGTTTGAGATTTACGTCCGCTATCTCTCCCCTTTTGAAAACCTCGCGAGCGGGGGCTGACAGCGGCGCACGCGCACTACACGCGCATCTCGCCATTACTGGCGCTCGCTTCTCGCAAGGCCCTCTTGGGTGGACCGCCAGACCCCTCAGGAAACCAAAACCTTGCGAGCTCGTAAGGGGATCCTCTCGGAAGGGATGCACATCCGCAGCTGCCAAATCAGATTGAAGCTCGACTAAACCAAAGTAAGTTACGACAGCAAGCCCACAAGGGGTGTCACGAGCACCCAAAAGCGCGCTTTAAAGCATAAGCCTAAGGAATAAAGTGGTAGTCTATTTACATGAGGGGCTTCCCCTCCCCAAAATGCTCTTACATCGTGAGGGGCCGTGCCCAAGCTTTTGTGTGCAGGTTCAAAATAAAGGAGCGCGGGCTCAGTTGGACATATCACTCGCCTCGTCTCCTGAATCACTTCTGGATACGCTGCTGGCGCTAGCGCTATCGCCATCTTCACTGCCATCAACCATGCCGCCATCCACCACATTGCCCTCATTCGCCACGACCACCACCACGTCGTCATCAGAAGCAAAGGCCCTAACTAGAGCATCCCCATTGTCGTCCACCCAGTGTGCTAGGTCGCCCTGGATGACCTCAGGCACTGGGGCAATGGCGGCGGCAAAATTAAAGCAAGGATTGGTGTTCAGGAGATGGCTGAAGACGCAGGAGAATGCGTGCCCAAGGAGGCCCCGACTCTTTTCATCCATAAGCTCGCGAGCCCTCTCAGCTCGGCTTTCCAGGCGCGTCACAACGTCGTCGAAGAAGCGAAGATGGCTGGCGTAGTCCTCGGCATGTGGGTGGGGAGCGTGCTCATCACAGATGGTACCAAGCGCCTAATTGGCCCGCGTCCTGAGGTCCCGAAGCATGGGAACATGCTCGCGCAATAGCGTCTGCAAGGACTAGGTTGCATACTCATGCAAGATCGTCAGGTAATTGCCTATGCTTCACGACAGTTACACCCACATGAGGAAGATTATCCCACACATGATCTAGAGCTTGCAGCTGTAGTCCATGCACTTAAAACTTGGCGACATTACCTTCTCGGTAATCGTTACGAGATCTTCACCGATCACCAAAGTTTGAAATATATCTTCACCCAACAGGATTTGAATCTCAGGCAAAGACGTTGGGTCGAGTTGATCTCGGATTATGACTTAGGAATAACTTACACCCCGGGCAAAGCCAATGTCATGGCCGATGCGCTAAGTCGTAAATCTTATTGTAACAACCTGATGTTACAACAAAGACAACCACTTCTCCATGAGGAATTTCGTAATCTTAACCTTCACATTGTTCCTCGAGGATTCCTTTCCACCCTAGTGGTGAAGCCTAACCTTACGGATCAAAACATAGCTGCCCAGAAGCGTGATAAGGGCATATCCCGGATTAAGGAAAACATTGCTAGCGGAGTTGCTAAATGTTTTTCCGTGGATGAGCAAGGTGTTGTTTTCTTTGAGAACCGCTTGGTGGTTCCCAAGAAACAACATCTACGCTAGTTGATTCTTAAGGAAGCTCATGAATCCCCTCTCACCATTCATCCCGGTAGTACTAAAATGTATCAAGACCTACGCCAGAGGTTTTGGTGGACTAGGATGAAGAGAGAAATTGCTCAATACATTGCTAGTTGCGACATCTGTCGTCGTGTTAAAGTAGAGCATCAACGGCCTGCTGGCACCCTTCAACCTTTGGCTATTCCTGAGTGGAAATGGGATAAAATCAGTATGGATTTCATTAGTGGGTTTCCCAGGACCAAGAGAGGGAATAATGCTATCTTTTTCGTGATCGATCGTCTTTCCAAGGTGGCCCACTTTCTACCTGTTCGTGAGAGTATCACCGCTAGCCAGCTAGCTGATTTATACATCTCCCGAAAAGTATCTCTTCATGGTGTCCCATTGGAAATTAACTCAGACCGTGGGAGTCTCTTCACCTCTCGATTTTGGGAAAGTTTCCAAAATGCTATGGGAACTCGTATCTCTTTTAGCACCGCCTTCCGCCCTCAATCAAGTGGTCAAGTAGAGCGAGTCAATCAAATTCTGGAAGATATGCTCTGAGCTTCTGTCATCTCATTCGGAATGGGTTGGGAGAAATGCCTTCCATTCGCGGAGTTTGCTTATAACAATAGTTATCAAGCTAGCTTGGGCAAAGCTCCTTTCGAAGTTCTTTATGGACGAAAATGTCAAATGCCTCTTAACTGGTCAGAAACCAGGGAAAGACAACTCTTTGGCCCGGATATGATTCAGGAAGCAGAAGAGCGGGTTCACGTTATTCGTGAGAAATTGTAAACAGCCCAATCTCGTCAAAAGAGCCAATATGATCGTAAACATAAGCCCATGACTTATGAAGTCGGCGAGAAGGCTTACCTTCGGGTTACTCCGTTAAAGGGAACCCATCGTTTCGGTATCAAAGGAAAATTGGCTCCTCGTTACATTGGACCCTTTCGCATTCTTGTCAAACGAGGAGAAGTTGCCTACCGTTTGGAACTACCTCCGCATCTTTCCAGAGTCCACGATGTCTTCCCCGTTTCTCAACTCAGGCGTTGCTTCGCGGATCCTATCCGTGGAGTGGACCACGAAACGCTTGATCAACAAGATAACCTCTCATATCGGGAATATCCCGATCGTATCCTTGATCAAGCTGAGCGTACCACTGTACGCCATAACATCAAGTTTCTCAAGGTTCAATGGTCACACCATTCCTAAAAGGAAGCCACTTGGGAAAGGGAGGATCGTCTTCGACTTGAGTACCCCACCTTCTTCCCAACAGATCCTAAATCTCGGGACGAGATTCTTTTGAGTGGGGGTGAGTTGTCACACCCTAGCTAGTTCATGCATTAGAGTGATAGCATCATGTTTAAATTTCCTGGAAAAATGAAATGGGGATGATAGAACCCCCAGCACCCCCTTAAACCAACTAGGGTTTACTAAAATCTTTTTCAATGAACCTGAAATGCCCTTCTAAAAAGTCCACCCTTTTTGTATTGGGTTAAAACCTTTGACAAAAATGGTGAACAATTTTCTAGGACATCTTAAGGTCATTAGATTAACTCATATATTATTTGCATTTGGGCATTTAAATGCTATAAAATATTTTAAATGCTCAAATAATTCTGGAAATAAGTGTGGGCTGTTGGAAATAATCTAAATAGAGCCTATAATTATTTTCAGGATTTCTGGAAACGTTTTAGTATTTTTAATAAAGCCCAATAGTTGTATAAAATTAGAAAATAGAAACAAATCAGAAAACAGAGAGAGAGAGAAACCCACCTGGGCTTACCTCACCTAGCAGCCCACCTGGCTGGCCCAGCTGGTGGCCCAACCCACCAGGGCCCATGCCAGTCATCCTCTACCTCTGCCAGTAGGCAGACGAGGGAGACATCGCACGCGCGCGCCGTGGCGACACGCCACCTCCCTGCCTGCCTGCGTCCCTCGCCACCGCGACGCCTGAACCGCCTCCCCGTCCTCCCCTCGACCGCCTAGACACCTCACTCTTCCCCCCTGCTCTCTCCCTTGATCCCCTGAAGCCATGGCCGACGCAGCCGCCGCCGTCTCACCGCCGTAGCCGTAGCCACCCTCGTCTCTGTGCTGCACCACCATGTCCGTGAGCTCCGCCGCATCTCCCTCGACCTCCTCGACGAGCCACGAGGCCTCGGACGCGCTGCAACACCGCCACCGCTACCGTTCCCATCGTCGGCCACCGGAGATTGTCGCCGACGATTCGCCGCCTCCCGAGCTTCCCCGAGCCCGCTTCGACGCCTGCTGCAACCGCTGTGAGGTGCTCCTCCTCCTCCCCCTCTCCGTTTTCTCGTTTGCACGCCGTAGCTACCGCTTTGCCGGTGACCGAAACCCACCGCCGCCCGGCTTTGTCGCCGCCGTGACCCGAGCTCGAACCACCCGCGCCCTTGCACCGCATTGCACTCCTGGTGCCTCCAGGAGGCTGCCTAGCCCCTCTACGCGCTCGCCTGCTTGCTCTAGCGCCACGCTCGCACGAAGCCGAACTCCGACTGCCGCATTTGTGCTCGCCGCCGTCGACTCGGACCACCCCACCTCCTCCCGCTTGGCCTATCAGATGCACGTGAGCCCCAGCTACGCGTAGGACCAAACCGCAGTCTATTTCATCGACTGTGGGCAAAACCTGACGCCCTCCGCCGCGTCTGTCGTCGCCGGCGTTGAGCCGTGGACCAACACCGGTGGGTTTGACCCGTTGACTTTGACTGGGTGGGCCCAGGTTGACTCCCCTGAGTCTATGACAAGTGGGCCACCCTTTGCTAATTAACCTAGGGTTAGTGCTAACTAATTTTAGTTAGTTTAGGTCACTGACATGCGGGCCCAGGCCCCACTAACAGTTTAGTTAGTACTAACTTAATTCTGTTAGTTAGCTGAGACACTGACAGATGGGGCCCACCAGTCGGGTTTGACCTGGGCTGGCGCCTTTGACTCGCTGACGTCACAGTGACGCAGTGCTGACGCAATTATTTATTCTTTGGAATTAATTTTATATAGGAAATTCTAGAAAATAGCCAAAACTTCTAAAAATCATAGAAAATCAACCATAGCACCAAATCAAACAAGTTATATATGAAAAATGATCAGAAAAATTCAATCTTTCCATCTGTAATGGTTTCATGCATGACAAAACACTCGAACCTTGCTGTTTAGGTGAAACAAGCTAATACACTTATTATGCATAAGAACTTAAGCTTCCATTTGAATCTTTGATTCAAATGGACCCATTTCAACTTGTTTCACATTGCATTAGGCATGACACATCATTTTGCCATGTCATAGCATCCATCATATTGTTGCATATTGCCATGTGTTGATTATATTCTGTGTGTCTTTCGTGGTAGGTTCTGCCTCCGATGATATCTCCGAGTATCCAACTAAAGGGCAGTACCCTACTACTACTCCATCAGGCAAGCAGCCCCATTGATCATATCGGTACAATCCCATGTTCTCGCCTCTGCTCTCGTTTACGGAATTAAGACAACAACATTTCAAACTGTTGTGTGCTACGATAGTTGAACCCTTATCCTCTGCATGACCTGTCATTGCCACAGTAACTAGATGAAACCCACTAGCATGTGTAGGAGTTGATTGAGCCATGTATGTGTTTCCTACCCTGCTATGCCTGCTATGCTTAGAGTTGGGTCAGGTCTGGTTCATTTGGGTGATGGGCTAGAGTGAAATAATTATGTCGGTAATGCGAGGGATGTGTTGAGCATGTTTTGGTAAAGGTATCGATGAGAGGCCATGTAGGAGTACATGGTGGGTTGTTTCATTGAGGCCGTCCCTAAGAACTAAGATCTGTATGCGTGATTTAAGATTCAGCTACTACCACACATTGGGCCCTGAAATATGACCCCGCTCGACTTACTGACCCATCTCGTCCTCTGTCCAGGAGTTGCAACTAGTTTCTGGTGTTTGTAGGTTATGTGTTGGCGGTCGTGCATAGCGCTGACCCTAGGGGTGGGCTATGATACGGTAGATACACCCTGACACGGTGTACCGAGTCGCCCGTTTGGTGTCTCGGGAACCCTGCACACATCGTTTGGGGCCGTTGAGGACACCCCGGCCGGATTTCCTTGCGGATGGAACCCGAATAGGCGATAAATCTGGACTAGAGACTTGTGCGGTTAGTCAGGTCGTGGTCTACACCCACGTAGACTTTCGCTTGAAGTCTTCCGAGCACATGTCGTGTGCAGACGCTAAGTGGTGGAAACATGTGTGACGAAGTACACCCCTGCAGGGTATAAAACTATTCGAATAGCCGTGTCCGCGGTAAAGGACTACCTGGTTGCCTATACAGTTCATAGACAAGTTAATGGTTACTACTAAAAGACTCAAGATAAGTGTGCGTACCGAGGATGGCCCTCTCATAGGATGACGAGGGAGGATCCCCGGTGGAGTATTGTGTTGGCGATTAGTGGACTCGTGTGCGAAAACTATTTTACTAGTTGTGTCTCATAGGATAGCTTAGCCAAGAGTCAAAGTTGGTGATGCGGAGCATCCTACGGACATCACCATGTCAAGAGTCTGTTTGGCAAGTGACACGTTCAACATCCACTTCACATACACAAAGGTGAATCATCTCCTTTACGCATGTTCACTTGACCCCTTTGAGGATGGTATACTACTTGACACTTCACTCGCGTACATGCATAGGTATTGTTGGAACACTACGGACGGCGAGGAGGAGTGCGAGTGACAGTGTACAACTACACCATCCGCGAGGGAAGCGTGGAAACAAAGGCGCAAGAAGAAGAGCTGTCGAAGAAGCTCCAGCGAGCGGACGTCCGGATGACACCGGACGACCGGCCCCTCCCAGCGAGCGGACGTCCGACCCCCCACCGGACGACCGGCACATCTACATCGGAGCCCATTCAGTGGAAGACCGACGACACCAGACGACAGGCGACCGGACGACCGCCAGCTACCGGACGTCCGGTGCCACCTCAACCGAGCCAAAGTCAGTGGAAGTCCGTCGACTACCGGACGTCCGGAAGCCCACGAGCCATCGGATGACCGGTCCCCAGCGGACGTCCGGTACCTGTCTGCGTACAGAGATCGGGCCCGAGGCCCATGTATCCCTCTCCCACTTACCCCTTCGAGGACCTAGACTATATATACTCCTCCACCTCCTCCTAGTTAGGGTCAGCGTTGTGATAGCTCATTTGAGAGATAGAGCTACGCTCATCCATATTGGATCTACTCCACGAGAGATACCGCAGCCTCTACGGAGAAGATCCACCTTGGATTCAAGACCTCCTTGCGGAGAAGATCCCTTCGGATTCAAGCCCCCTTTCTAAGGGAAGATCCCCCCGTGGATTCAAGACCTCCTCACTGAGAAGAACCGGTTACCCTATGTATCGTCCTTTGTTGGATTTGGATCGTGTATCTCTTTGTGTTTCGAGGATCTAGCACATGTGTGACTATTTCTTGTTGGTTGAGTGATTCTCTCGTGTTTCCCCTCGTGATTTCCCTCGTTTTCCCCCTCGTGTTCCTCGTGTTCTTCGCGGGATCCGCTCCTTTCGTGAAAGATCGGGCTATAGGGTTCCTACCCTACATCATCTTGGATCAAAGCCAGCTTGTCTCTTGATACCATCATCTTGGTATCATGAGCCACGTTGATCACGATTTCGGAGCCCCCCCATCGTTTTCTAGCCTAATTTTGTTGGATTTCATCCTAAATTCGAAAATCCCCACCAAAAATAGCCCCAATTTTTTTTGCGATTTGTTGGTTTGATGATGTTTTGTTGATTTTGATCCATGGATTTGCTTGGTTTCAAGTGGATCTAGCATCTCCCCAAGTTTCTCCATCTTTCATCCACGAAATCTCATCAATTTTGACCCCCAAATCCTCAAATTCCGCCCAAAATCGCGTCCCGAAACTCGCATCTCGCGTTAACCCAGACCCACCGAACGACCGTCACTTTACCGGACGTCCGGAGACCCAGGAAGCACCGGACGTCCGACCTTACCGGACGACCGGAACTCCTAACCCGAGCTGAAATTAGCGGATTTCCGACCCGACCGGTCGTCCGGCGACCGGACATCCGTCCATTTCCGGACGTCCGCTACCTGTAAAAACTGACTTCGGCTGATTTTTGTTTCGGCCATAACTAATTCATCCGAACTCCGATTTTGACGTTCTTTAGCTCGTTTTGAAGCTCTTGACATCCTCCTTCCAAAAAAATACCACCAAAGTCATTTGACTCCATAAAAGTTTCTAAAATTTGGCAAGTTTGCCTAGGCCCTCCACCATATCATCCCCTACACCACCATAGCCTTCCGCAACCTAACCAATTTTGTTCCCATCGCATTAGTGGTTGCTTAAGGAGTGATTTGAGTCTCCTAAGGTGTCTAGGCTACTTAGGGACGGTTGCTTCTTCATCAACCACCACCACCACTTCCGCATAGGCTTGACCGCTATACACTTCCGCCACCCCAACTTAACCCAATTTTGTTTGTGTTGTGAGTTGTGTCTCCTAAGATGTTTCGGCTACTTAGGGACGGTGCTTTCAACTCCGACACTGTGTATAGTCCACCACCATAACCTCCACTTCCGCATTGCCTAGTGCAACACCACCGCATTCCGCTACCACCATTTGACTTTTGTCCTTGAGATTTTGAGTTGTGGTTTTTCCGTTTCCTAAGGTGTTTCGGCTACTTAGGGACAAGTCTCCATCATCTTGGTATCTCCATCAAGATAACCGCCACTCATCATCGACAAGGACAGTAACCTCCATATCATCTTGGTATCGTGGTATCCCTCCATTGTATATTCCCTTGCAATTGCATTGATAACCCCTAGCCCATTTTGCGTCACTTGCCTATCAAGACTAGCCATTTGAGTATTGCCGGCAACGTTACTTGTGCACATTAGTGATCATCGACCTACACCTCCCATTGCATACATACCATACCATAGGTATCATCTTGTTATCATATCATCTCGTGTGCCTCAAGTTTGTTCCCGCATATACACAATAGCTACCTTGGTTTGTGCATTGTGCAAAAGTGGCCATACAAAAAAAAGAATAAGCTTTTAAGCAAAAGAGAAAGAGCAAAGAAGCTTGTAAGCAATAGCCATAGCATCCTACCACATTGCATATAAGATCATCTTGGATCATAACACCGGGAACCATATATACATAGCATAATTGGGATAGAAGTCGTTGTATTTTTGTCTCCTATAGGTTGTGCACAAGTGTCGTATCCGCCTATTGAGCAATCGTGCTAGCGTCTCTCTAGAGTTGTGCAACAAGAGCATTTTCCATGGATTCCACATTTTGAGCTCATCCTTGGTTGCACGACCCCATTTATCTATCTGTGTGTGCATTTCCGTGTGCCACCCATATTGCTATTGGTCTACTTGTTACACTTGCGAATTTGTGAATCTCTTTCAACATTATTGACTCTTGCTAACATTTTACATCAAATTTTTGTGTCACTATCCTCACCGAGCTCCACCATAAGCCTTACTTGTGTAGGTGTGAGAAACCGACAAGAATTGGTACCAATTGTGCTATTTCCTTGTCCACATTGGAGTGATCATTGATCCACTTTCAACTTCGGTCAAGGTACATTTGGTATTCGTTCTTCTCTTTCTCCGCTCATATTGGCTCGAATCTTGTGATGGATAGGAAAGGCATTTCATCTCCGGTCTTCCACAACAACGACGGCGTGTACAACTACATCAACAACAAGCTTTCCGCACAAAAGAAGGAACAAGATGCAAGGATGGAGGAGATAAGGACCTTGTTGATCAACTGTTCTTCCCCTTCATCATCCTCAAGGCGGCGACATTCAAGTCACAAGTCTTCGGAGCGCAAAAATGATGCAAGCACAAGTCGTCCACGTCCACATCTCCATGGCGGCCACCATCACGTTTGTGACCCACCTCGTCATGAAGGGCAAGTCACCTCCAAGCAACATGTGCACGACGACGACGAACGACATCTACATCGAGCTCAAGCACGACAACGACAACATCATCATGAAGATGCTCGAGATGCGCCTACCTACAAGTCGCAACAAGCCCTACTTCACGCCAAGTCCAAACTTCATGACCACAAGAGAAGACCACGAGACAAGCACCACCAAGACGGAGCTTTGGCTACACCAACCACTTTGGCATCTTCGCCAAGCGACTTCAAGGCATCTTCGTCTTCGGATATATGGCATCTTCGCCAACAAGCACCTCAAGACTACGCTCAAGAGAAGCTCCCCGAGCTCAAGTCCGCGACTTCCACGAGCTACTACGACCTCAACATCGACCACACGATTCCTTTCTATGGGACTCAAGAACACGAGGAGTACCTCGAGTGGGGGCGTTTGATGGACGACTACCTCATGCTACATCAAGTCCCTCCCGAAGATCAAGTGAAGTGCGCCACAAGCAACTTCCACGACTACGCGTCCACATGGTGGCTTCACACACCTTCGGAGAGCTACGACATGAGTTGGCCCAAGACGAAGAGAGCTTTGCGGCGAGAGTTTGTGCCTCCAACCTACACGAAACAACTTCAACGCCAATTGGAGAACACCATCCAAGGATCCAAGTCCATCGACGAATACTTGAAGGAGATGAAGATTGCCTTGCGACGAGCCGGCGTGGACGACCCCATTTCGATGAAGTTCCACTTCATGATGGGATTGCACAATGACATCTCCAAGACGATCTTCCTCGAGAACTACAAGTCCCTCGACGACAACTACATTGGTGCTCTCAAGGCGGAACAAGAACTCATGAAGGCCAAGGCTTTTCGACCCCAAGCTCACTTCGCGACGACCAAGCTCCATGAGAACGAGCATGAGGATAGTACCACCAAGATGTCCATGCCCGACGAGCTCCAAGACGATGCTCCCAAGGTCGACTTCACCGACATTCCTCTTTATGGCATTGACGATGCCGAGTTCTCCATGACTCTTTTTCAAGACGATGCGGCGACGAGTACGACTACGGAGACCCTCAAGGACCAAGCTTTGGAGGCGAGCGACACGGTGGCGAGCAAGGATGATGCTTCCATCTTAGGAGGCGAGAGTGATGATGTGCCATCTTCGGCCTTCATCCACGGCAAGAGTGATGTTGTGCCATCTTCGGCCTTCATCCACGGCGACGACTACGAGATGGTTGAGCATGGGATTTTCCCTTCGACCACGGCGACGTGTGATGATTTGAGTGACTTTAGCCACCATATTGAGAGTGAGAGTGACTTCACCACTAGCCCCATATGTGATGTGTTGCCACAATTCCCATGTGAGGAGAGCCACAACGCCCACCACTTGAGTGAGATGAGTGACTCCACCATATGTGAGTTTGAGTGCACCTATTTTGAGGGAGTGAGTGAACCACCACATAGAGAGAGTGAGATAGTTTATAGGTCATGTGAGGCCACTTTTAACACTAACAACTTGACCTCTACCTCTATTGTGTCTTCTCATTTGGTGCTAGGTCCCTTATATGATGATGCGCTGCTTCTCGACGACTTCGTCCTACCTTTGGACAAGACGATGGCCATGGTGGAATATGATGCAACCCCCACATGGTTCCATCACAATGATGATCTTGACCACCATTTGGTCTTCCCCACCTCACCTACACCACTTGAGTGGAATGAACAAGGTAACATAGGTAAAGGTGATGCTCTAGTCCCACTAGTGGACATTCATGACATTGATTGCTTGCATGATGTTGATCCCCCTATTGACATGCTTCATGCTAGTATGATTTCCCCATGCGATGATTTACCCATTTATGATGAGTATGATGATTCTCATGTGAAGTCTATTAGTTGTGATGCCATGTTGCATAGGATTTCTTGTGCTAATTCTCTCGGTCACAGCATGTCTGCCAATCCGCTTGACTTGTCATATGCTATGCATGAGATCGACCACATGTCATATTTGCAATCTCTTCATAGTGACTCTGCATATGCCATTAAGATTAACCCAATTTGCACTTATGGCATAGATGACAAGCCTATGGTTATTGGCATTTGTTTCTCTTGTGATGATATTGATATGCTCCATTTGCATCATTTATCTCATATGCCATGCCATGACGACCTAGCTTCGGATATGCATCGTTTTGGGTGTTGCCCATTTTCTCCGTATGATGTTTCCAATATTGCACATGAGGAGACCCTCATAGTTTCCTCATACATTTTAGGAAATTTTGATCACTCCCATCCATTGCATGATCCTTATACTTGTATGCTCAATTTGCATCCCCATCGTGTTATACACAATAACTATTCTTTCATGATGGATGACATGTTCTTATACCATGCATCAAATTTCTTTAAGCGATGCTTATCTTGTACTAACTCTCACGTGCACATACACATCATGATGGATGATGTGTACATTTACCACACACACAATCTCATTCGTTTGTGTCTCTTTTGTGTAGGTACCCACGAATACTTGTCAACCTCGCAATCCCACGAGTTGAAAAAACGAGCTCTAGAGAGCAATGATGACTTGGAATCCCATGGATTGCCTTTCCCACCGCTCTCTTCAAGCAAATACTTCGCGCATTTCTTCTACTTGGCCCTCACTTGGCTATCGGTTATTGTCCATTACATATTATATGCCCATCTTGCCATGTTCACTTTGCATGATATGCTCATTCCTATGCCTTTGCCATACATTTGTGACCCATGCTTTGCATTACACATGATGATTGATTCTAGAACTTCTATGTGTATTTGCAAGCTTGGTGGAGATATCACTTATTATTGCCATGTTTGCTTTGTGCCCCATGCCTATGATTGTACTATGATCTTGCTTTGTGTTCGTGCTTGCGATATGTCATGTGCATTGCCTATGCCTATTATTTACTCACATGACATCATTGCCATGATTTCCTCTAGTGTGTTGTATCTTCGCTCCACTAGTTTGCACGACATGATTGTTATTGCTTCTTGTCATATGTCTCCATATGTTGCCTCCCTCATGCTAGATGATTTGCCATGTATTGAGTGCAATTATGCATTTAGTCTTGATAATGAGTTTGCCCCCATAGCATTCTCACATATATTTGGAGATTTTGACATATTGCTTATGAAGCATGCTTGTCTTACCTCTTTGCACCATATACCTAGTGCCATGAATATTGCCATTTTTGCATCATATTCTTCACGCACTTGTGCTTATAATGGTTATGTGCAAGAGAAGAGAACCATCATGATGGATGATGTGTTTATCTACCATGCACATACATTCTTTCTTTTGTTGTGTGCATGTGTAGGATACTTGGACTTCGTGTCAACTTCCATGTCACGTGAGTTGACAATCCGAGCTCTTGAGAGCGAACCACCTTCTACCACGACGATTCTACATCGCACTTGCTTGTACTTCGGCATTGTGAAGGATGCACAAGAACATGCTTTCAAGGTGATATCCTTCTCTTTTGAGAACCCCCAAACCATGAGCATGCATATTGTGGATCATACTACTTGTGTTGCTTGCACCATGCGACTTATTTGTCATCTTGGACCCCTTTCATGCGCACATGTTAGAGATCTTGCTTCCACTTGTCATTTTCACAATTCCATGCATCATGATATATATGCCTTGTGTGTTGCATCCAATTCTTGGATTACTTGCTCCTATCACATGTTTGGTTGCAACAATGTCGTCACTTCACATATGCCATGTCCCATTGACTGCTACATGCTTGCCTTGATCGCCTCACACATGATGAACAATTGCTCTTTCCATTGTGTTGAGTGCCACACGATATTCACTACACCCAATGCACATTATGCTTGGATTGTCTTGCACTTGACCCATGTGTTTAGACACTTCATTTTATTTGGTGTTGCAAATGATTCCTATGCCTACCATAGACCTTTCATTGAGCAATTTGCCCATGCTTGCTATGATCTTGAGGTAGATGCTTATTCTCTTGTTACACATATTTGCATCACTACCTCACATTTACATGCTTGTCCCCATGATATCTTTGATTGTGCTGAATTTATGTGCTTATATGCCGTGTCGCTATCCTTTGTCAAACCATATGCTTCGCATGATGACGACACTTGTTTGGTGAATCACCTCTTGAATGCTTGGTTTTGCACTAACGCTAACCACATTTGTTTTTCCAAGTGTTTGTTGTCTTTGCTCCTTTTGAAGGAATCCCAAGATGGTGTGACATTGGAAAGTGCCCACTTCAAGCTTGAAGATGATGACTACTTGGTGAACGTCCACTCCTACACGGCGAAGCCATCTCTTTCCCATGGTGATTTGGTTTTCGATCCAAGGTCGGATCTTTCCCAAGGGAGGGGAGATGATGCGGAGCATCCTATGGACATCACCATGTCAAGAGTCCGTTTGGCAAGTGACACGTTCAACATCCACTTCACATACACAAAGGTGAATCATCTCCTTTACGCGTGTTCACTTGACCCCTTTGAGGATGGTATACTACTTGACACTCCACTCGCGTACATGCATAGGTATTTCGGAACACTACGGACGGCGAGGAGGAGTGCGAGTGCAAGTGTACAACTACACCATCCGCGAGGGAAGCGTGGAAATGAAGACACAAGAAGAAGAGTTGTCGAAGAAGCTCCAGCGAGCGGACGTCCGGACGACACCGGACGACCGGCCCCTCCCAGCGAGCGGACGTCCGGCCCCCCACCGGACGACCGGCACATCTACATCCGAGCCCATACAGCCGAAGACCGACGACACCGGACGACCGGCGACCGGACGACCGCCAACTACCGGACGTCCGGTGCCACCTCAACCGAGCCAAAGTGAGCGGAAGTCTGTCGACTACCGGACGTCCGGAAGCCCACGAGCCACCGGACGACCGGTCCCCAGCGGACGTCCGGTACCTGTCTGCGTACAGAGATCGGGCCCGAGGCCCATGTATCCCTCTCCCACTTACCCCTTCGAGGACCTAGACTATATATACTCCTCCACCTCCTCCTAGTTAGGGTCAGCGTTGTGATAGCTCATTTGAGAGATAGAGCTACGCTCATCCATATTGGATCTACTCCATGAGAGATACCGCGGCCTCTACGGAGAAGATCCACCTTGGATTCAAGACCTCCTTGCGGAGAAGATCCCTTCGGATTCAAGCCCCCTTTCTAAGGGAAGATCCCTCCGTGGATTCAAGACCTCCTCACGGAGAAGAACTGGTTACCCTATGTATCGTCCTTTGTTGGATTTGGATCGTGTATCTCTTTGTGTTTCGAGGATCTAGCACATGTGTGACTATTTCTTGTTGGTTGAGTGATTCTCTCGTGTTTCCCCTCGTGATTTCCCTCGTTTTCCCCCTTGTGTTCCTCGTGTTCTTCGCGGGATCCGCTCCTTTCGTGAAAGATCGGGCTATAGGGTTCCTACCCTACATCAGCTGGCTTGCTGGAATAACTCCACCACCTTCTTGAGAATGAGCATGTATAGTAGGTTCTGTTGTAAGACTTGCTGAGTACCTTTGCACTCATGTTGCTTTAATTACTGTTTTCAGACAACAACACCGCCCCCTCCGATGGGTTTTATGTAGATCTTGACGTCGATGAGTAACTTGCCACCCAGGTGGTGATCCTGGCCATGGAGGGCCCTATGTAGATAGACATTCTTCGGCAAGCCTTCTTTCTTTCTAGTGTCTGTACTCAGACTTTTTGCTTCCGCATGTGCTTGTATGCTTGTATGACTTGAGTGTCGGGTCATGTGACCCCTACCTGTATGAACATGTTATGTATGGCTCTCTGGGCCTTTAGATAAAGTGCTTGAGTTGTAGAGTTTTGTTGTGATGCCATGTTGTATTTGCACATATCGAGCATATTGTGTGTATGATTGAAATGCTTGGTATGTGTGGGATCCGGCAATCTGGTTGTTTATCCTTGGCAGCCTCTCTTATGGGGAAATGTAGTCTAGTGCTCCTTGAGCCATAGTAGTCCTCTACAGCCCGGTTCACCGGAGTCCTGCTAGTCCAGCACTACTGCTCAGGACACTTGACTGACCGGCATGTGTTTCACTTCGTTCCTATGTCTGTCCCTTCGGGGAAATGTCACGCGGTGACATCCGGAGTCCTGCCTAGCCTGCTACAGCCCGGGTTCCCCGGAGTCCTGTTAGCCCAGTGCTACAGCCCGGATTCACTCGCTGATGACCGACATGCTCGATGTGATTCATGTATTCCTGTCTCCATAGGTCTGTGCCACTTTGGGTTCACGACTAGCCATGTCAGCCCGGGTTCTGTGTCATATGGATGCTAGCAACTCTATCATATACGTGAGCTAAAAGGCACAAACGGTCCCGGGCCATGGTAAGGCGACACCCGTGGGGATACCATGGGTGAGTCCGCAATGTGATATGAGGTGTTACCGGCTAGATTGATGTGACATGGAATCGGAGTCCTGACATTTGACTCCATAAAAGTTTTGGAAATTTGGCATCTTTGCCTAGGGCCTCCACCACATCATCCGCTACACCATCACCGACTTCGGCAACCTAACCAATTTTGTTCCCCATCGCATTAGTGGTTGCTTGAGGAGTGATTTGAGTCTCCTAAGGTGTCTAGGCTACTTAGGGACGGTTGCTTCTTCATCAACCACCACCACCACTTCTGCATAGGCTTACCAACCATACACTTCTTCCACACCGACTTAACCCAATTTTGTTTGTGTTGTGAGTTGTGTCTCCTAAGGTGTTTCGGCTACTTAGGGACCGTGCTTCCAACTCCGACACCGTGTATAGTACACCACCTTACCCTCCATTTCCGCATTGCGTACTCCACAACCCATCATTGCATTTCCGCAATCCCTTTGAGCTTCTACAACCACCACCGCATTCCCGCTACCACCATTTGACATTTGAGATTTTGAGTTCGTGGTTTTTCTGTTTCCTAAGGTGTTTCAGCTACTTCGGGACGAGTCTCCATCATCTTGGTATCTCCATCAAGATCACCGCCACTCATCATCGCCAAGGACGGTAACCTCCATATCATCTAGGTAACGTGGTATCCCTCCATTGTATATTCCCTTCCCTTTGCATTGATAACCCCTAGCCCGTTTTGCGTTACTTGCCTATCGAGACTAGCAATTTGAGTATTGCTGGCAACGTTACTTGTGCACATTAGTGATCTACACCATACATTGCATACATACCATACCATATCGGTATCATCTTGGTATCATATCATCCTTTGTGCCACAAGTTTATTCCCGCATATATACAATTGCTATCTTGGTTTGTGCATTGTGCAAAAGTGGCCATACAAAAAAAAGAATAAGCTTTTAAGCAAAAGTGAAAGAGCAAAGAAGCTTGTAAGCAATAGCCATAGCATCATACCACATTGCATATAAGATCATCTTGGATCACCTTGTTAGAAACACCGGGAACCATACATACATAGCATACTTGGGATAGAAAGTTATCCATTTTGCATCTTATAGGTTGTGCACAAGTGTCGTATCCGCCTATTGAGCAATCATGCTAGCGTCTCTCTTGAGTTGTGCAACACGAGTGTTTTCCGTGGATTCCACATTTTGTGCTCATCCTTGGTTGCACGACCCCATTTATCTATCCGTGTGTGTGTGTGTTTCCACGTGCCACATATTGCTATTGGTCTACTTGTTTCACTTGCGAATTTGTGAATCTCTTTCAACATTATTGACTCTTGCTAACATTTTCCATTAAATTCTTGTGCCACTATCCTCACGGAGCTCCACCATAAGTCTTATTTGTGTAGGTGTGAGAAACCGACAAGAATTGGTACCGATTGTGCTATTTCCTTGTCCACATTGGAGTGCTCATTGATCCAGTTTCAACTTCGATCAAGGTAAATTTGGTATTCATTCTTCTCATTCTACCACTCACATTTTTCTCTTGGAGTGATGGATAGGCAAGGCATTTCATCTCCGGTCTTCTACAACAACGACGGCGTGCACAACTACATCACCAAAGAGTCAATCTTCGATCTACAACGACAAATGCAAGGCGCACAATCAAGATTGCGAGAGCGCATCGAGAACCTCTCCGTCGACATTCGTCACTCCGAAGCAAGGAAAAGGGACTACATCGACAACATGCTTTCCGCACAAAAGGAGGAGCAAGATGCAAGGATGGAGGAGATTCGGGCCTTGATCAAGTCTACTTTCCCTTCATAATCCTCAAGGCGGCGACGAGCAAGTCAATCATCTTCGGAGCGCCCAAGCGATTCAAGCGGAAGTCATCCACATCCACATCGGCATGGCGACCATCGTCCACATCGTCATGAAGGGCAATTCACCTCCGAGCATCTTGTGCACGACGACAACGAACGCCATCGAGCTGAAGCATAACAACGACAACATCATCATGAAGATGCTCGCCAAGCGCAAATGCACAAGTCCCAACAAGCTCTGCTTCACGCCAAGTCCAAACTTCATGAGCACAAGAAAAGACCGTGAGACGAGCACCACCAAGACGGAGCTACGGCTACAACAACCACTTCGGCATCTTCGCCAAGTGCTATCATGGCATCTTTGCCTTTCAACGTACGACATCTTCGCCTACTTCCCATGAGTTCGCCTACATCGACATCATTAAGTACAAGGCGACCACCTACGAGCGAGGGCGACACTTCCATCTTCAGAAGCCCCACAAGGAATATGGACGAGCACGGGAAATTCCCTTCGGTCATGGAGACGAGCTACGAGGTGCCACATCATATGGGCCTCCTACAACAAGACGGCGACAAGAAGGTCGAGCAAGGGCCATCCCCTTCGACCATGACGACGTGCACGATCCTCTTCAACAACATGAAGACGACACCCATATTGGACTCATACTTCGAGTCAAGCTACGAGACCGCACAAGAGACCTTATCTTTGGTCTTAGAGGAGAGTGATGATGTGCCATCTTCGGACTTCATCCACGGCTACAACCACGACATGGTTGAGCAGGGGGACATTTGCACCAACATCTCTCCGACACCCACATATAAAGGGATGCCCCAATTTCCATGTGAGGAGAGGCACTACCACATGAGTGACATGAGTGACTCCACCATACATGACATTGAGAGCATTTCCTATGAGAGGATGAGTGTGACCACCACTAGCCCCACACTTGAGAGCATGCCACACATCCTATGTGAGGTTGAGAGCCATTTGAGTGACTCCACCAACCATACGAGTGAGAGCATCCAAGAGGGAGTGAGTGAGCCACAACACGTAGTGAGTGAGGTGGTTGAGACGGCATGTGAGGCCACTATGATTTCTAACGACTTAACCTCTACTCCGAGTGTGTTTTCTTCTTTGGTGCTAGGTCTCCTACATGACGACATGCCTATCCTCGACGAGTCCATACCTCCAATGGAGACAACGATGGCCATGGTGGAAGAAGATGCACCCCCACATGTATCCATCAAGATGAAGATGACCACGACTCGGTCTTAGACACCTCACCTACAACACATGAGCGATGCTCCAAGGGTAACATAGGTGATGGTGATTCTCTTGTCCCACTAGTGGACTATCTCACCAATGATTGCTTGCATGATGTTGATCCACCTATTCCCATGCTTCATGCTAGTGCGACTTCTTCATGTTATGACTTACCTATCTATGATGAATATGATGATGAGCATGTTGATTTGCCTAGTTGTGATGCTATGCTCCATAGGATATCATGTGAAAATTCTATTGGTCACATCATGTTTGATAATCCTTTAAACTTGTCATATGCTATGAGTGAGATCTCCCATATCGCATCATTTCAATCTCAACATAGTAGCTATGCATGCCCCATTCAAATAAATCCCATTTGCACTTACGGCATAGATGACGAGATGATGATCATTGGCTTTTGTTTTTCATGTGATGATATTGCCATGCTTCCTTTACATGATTTGCACAATTCATCTAATATGCCATGCCATGATCACATTGTTCCAAATATGCACTGTTTTGGATGTTGTCAATATTCTCCATGTGATGTTTACATTAATGATCATGAGGAGACCCCCATAGTTTCCTCATACATATTAGGAGATTTTGATGCATTCCATAGTTTGCATGATTCTCATAATTGCTTGCACCATATGCATTCCATGAATAACAATGCTCTACATATTTTGTGTGATGCATTACACAATTTGAGTCTCCATTATGCTATACATAACAACAAACCAATCATGATGGATGACATGTTTCTATATCACGCATCTCATTTATTTGAGCATTGGCTATTTTGTGCTAACCAACACTTGCACGTGCGCATCATGATGGATGATGTGTAGATATACCACGCACACACAATTTTCCCTTTGTCTTTGTTTTGTGTAGGTACTCACGTATACTCGTCAACCTCTCAATCCCAAGAGTTGACGAAACGAGCTCTTGAGAGCAAAGATGACTTGGGATCCCGTGAAGTATCCTCCCCACCGCTCTCTTCGCGCAGCGACTACGCGCATCTCTTTTACTTGCCTCTCACACGACTATGGGCTATTTACCATTTGTCACCTTATGCCCATTATATCGTGTTCACTTTGCATGTTATGCCTATTTCTATGCCTTCGCCATGCAATTGTGACCCTTGCTTGCATCTACCCATGATTCACCATTATGCTAGTCCTATGTGTATTTGCATGCTTGGTGGAGATCCTTGTTGCTATTGCCATGTTTATCATGTGCCTTATGCTATTGATGTTATTTTGCTCATATCCTCCTTTCATGCTTGTGCTATGTCATGTGAATTATTCATGCACACTATTTGTACCCATGACATGCTAGCTATGTTTCCCTCTAGTATGTTGGATCTTTTCACTACTAGCTCACACCACTTGATTGCTGTGATTGCTTGCTTCGTTGCATCACCCATGTTCCATTATTACTTGCTTTCTTGGGTTGATGATAGAGGCAAAGGTGTCCCGTATTTCGATGAGATGATGGATATCGCTTTGGTGGAAGTCAACTTTGACGATCCGACTATGAACGTGCGAGGACGTCGCGCCTTAGCAATCGCTAAACCAACTCCGAGAGGTTATTGACCAAGCCGGAGCACGATCAACCTGACCACGAGGGTCTGTTTCCTGCGAGCAAACGAAGAACAAGCAAGAAACTAAGATTGCAATCTGGATATTGCGAATATAAGATGAAAGCTTTATTGATCAAGGTGGGGTTCTGTGACGCCTTTGTCTGGTCGTTGAACACAAACGAAGTACGCGAAGTTGCAGCTATGGCGAACTTTTAATCTAAACAAAACCCAAAGTCTAAACGGTGCCCTAAGGGCTGTATATATGGAGGAAGAGAGGGGGAATTTCGTGGCCCTTGGTGGAGGGGTCCGAAATCAACCCTATCTCTTGTTTCCCCACACATACGGACTCTAAAAATAGCCTATACTTATGTATTTCGAAATTACATGGGCCTGGCCCAATAAAAAGGTGACGCAGCACCTATAATAGCCTCGGGACGAAATTTATGAAGTGGCATCTTGTATATTTCGTCCATGGCTTCATGACCCATTATGGTGGCTTCAAAGTCCTGAAATCATCACTTGTAACTCCATTCTTGTTCCCCTTGCGCATGGCATCATCTCCATGCTTGTTCTTGCTCCAATGTTCATCCTTCTCCAAGCTAGGCCCTTCATTTGTAAGCAAAACAAATTTATCCAATTTAGGCAGCATCATATTCTCATGAACATTAGAATCATTACCAAGAAACGAAAGTACCTGATAATTTAATTGGCGTGCGCGAGCTCTAGTAATTGGTCCCGTATATGTAGCAGTAGGGGCTGTGGGTGTAACAATGGTATTGATGTCCTCATCATCCTCCCCTTCTTGAAATGAAGTCGTCCTCGACGGAAACTCATCTTCCTCACCCAAATAAGGCTTCAAATCTGCAATGTTAAAAGTGGGACTAACCCCAAAATCTGCAGGCAGCTCAAGTTTATATGCATTATCATTTATTTTCTCTAACACCTTAAAGGGACCATCAGCACGTGGCATTAGCTTTGATTTGCGCAAATCAGGAAATCTATCCTTACGCAAATGTAACCAAACAAGATCTCCAGGTGCAAACACAACATGTTTTCTAACCTTATCTCCAGCAAGTTTATATTTAGCATTCATACGCTCAATGTTTTCCTTAGTTAACTCATGCATTTTTAAAATCAATTCAGCACGTTGTTTAGCATCAAAATTAACCTTCTCCGAAGATGGAAGAGGCAACAAATCAATAGGTGCACGAGGTAGGAAACCATACACAACTTCAAAAGGGCACATCTTAGTAGTAGAATGCAATGAACGATTATAAGCAAATTCAATATGAGGCAAGCATTCCTCCCACATTTTCTTATTATTCTTCAAAACAGCCCTAAGCATAGTAGACAACGTTCTATTGACTACTTCAGTTTGTCCATCAGTTTGGGGGTGACAAGTAGTACTAAAAAGCAGTTTAGTCCCCAACTTAGTGATAGAGGCAAAGGTGTCCCGTCTTTCGATGAGATGGTGGATTTCGCTTTGGTGGAAGTCGACTTTGACGATCCGACTACGAACGTGCGAGGACGTCGCGCCTTAGCAATCGCTAAACCAACTCCGAGAGGTTATTGACCACGCCGGAGCACGATTAACCTGACCACGAGGGTCTGTTTCCTGCGAGCAAACGAAGAACAAGCAAGAAACTAAGATTGCAATCTGGATATTGCGAATATAAGATGAAAGCTTTATTGATCAAGGTGGGGTTCTATGACGCCTTTGTCTGGTCGTTGAACACAAACGAAGTACGCGAAGTTGCAGCTATGGCGAACTTTTAATCTAAACAAAACCCAAAGTCTAAACGATGCCCTAAGGGCTGTATATATGGAGGAAGAGGGGGGGAATTTCTTGGCCCTTGGTGGAGGGGTCCGAAATCAACCCTATCTCTTGTTTCCCCACACATACGGACTCTAAAAATAGCCTATACTTATGTATTTCGAAATTACATGGGCCTGGCCCAATAATAAGGTGACGCAGCACCTAAAATAGCCTCGGGACGAAATTTATAAAGTGGCATCTTGTATATTTCGTCCAAGGCTTCATGCACCCATTATGGTGGCTTCAAAGTCCTGAAATCATCACTTGTAACTCCGTTCTTGTTTCCCTTGCGCATGCCATCATCTCCATGCTTGTTCTTGCTCCAATGTTCATCCTTCTCCAAGCTAGGCCCTTCATTTGTAAGCAAAACAAATGTATCCAATTTAGGCAGCATCATATTCTCATAAACATTAGAATCATTACCAAGAAACGAAAGTACCTGGTAATTTAGTTGGCGTGCACGAGCTCTAGTAATTGGTCCAGTATGTATAGCAGCAGGGGCTGTGGGTGTAACAATTGTATTGATGTCCTCATCATCCTCCCCTTCTTGAAATGAAGTCGTCCTCGACGGAAGTTCATCTTCCTCACCCAAATAAGGCTTCAAATCTGCAATGTTAAAACTGGGACTAACCCCAAAATCTGCAGGCAGCTCAAGTTTATATGCATTATCATTTATTTTCTCTAACACCTTAAAGGGACCATCAGCACGTGGCATTAGCTTTGATTTGCGCAAATCAGGAAATCTATCCTTACGCAAATGTAACCAAACAAGATCTCCAGGTGCAAACACAACATGTTTTCTACCCTTATCTCCAGCAAGTTTATATTTAGCATTCATACGCTCAATGTTTTCCTTAGTTAACTCATGCATTTTTAAAATCAATTCAGCACGTTGTTTAGCATCAAAATTAACCTTCTCCGAAGATGGAAGAGGCAACAAATCAATAGGTGCACGAGGTAGGAAACCATACAAAACTTCAAAAGGGCACATCTTAGTAGTAGAATGCAATGAACGATTATAAGCAAATTCAATATGAGGCAAGCATTCCTCCCACATTTTCTTATTATTCTTCAAAACAGCCCTAAGCATAGTAGACAACGTTCTATTGACTACATCAGTTTGTCCATCAGTTTGGGGGTGACAAGTAGTACTAAAAAGCAGTTTAGTCCCCAACTTAGCCCATAAACATCTCCAAAAGTGGCTAAGAAATTTAGTATCACGATCTGAAACAATAGTATTTGGCACACCATGCAACCAAATAATTTCACGAAAGAACAAATCAGCATCATCGCTTTTATGACATGGTATAAAGTGTGCCATTTTCGAGAATCTATCCACGACAACAAATATGCTATCCCTCCCCTTCTTTGTTCGAGGTAAACCTAAAACAAAGTCCATAGATATATCCTCCCAAGGAACACTAGGTACAGGCAAAGGCATATATAAACCATGAGGATTGAGTCGTGACTTAGCTTTTTGACATGTAGTGCAGCGAGCAATAAAACGCTCAACATCCCGTCTCATCTTTGGCCAAAAGAAATGTGTAGCAAGTACGTCCTCCGTCTTCTTCACACCAAAGTGTCCCATTAATCCTCCTCCATGCGCCTCCTGCAACAACAAAAGACGAACGGAGCTAGCTGGAATGCATAGCTTGTTAGCACGAAACACAAATCCATCGTTAACGACAAACTTGTTCCACATTCTTCCTTCTTTACAATTCTGCATTACATCTTTAAAATCAGCATCATGCACATATTGATCTTTGATGGTCTCCAAACCAAATATTTTGAAGTCAAGTTGTGAAAGCATAGTATAGCGACGAGACAATGCATCAGCAATTACATTTTCTTTTCCCTTCTTGTGTTTAATGACATAAGGGAAAGTCTCAATGAATTCAACCCATTTAGCATGTCTACGATTCAGTTTAGCTTGACTTTTAATATGTTTCAAAGATTCATGATCAGAATGTATAACAAATTCTTTGGGCCATAAATAATGTTGCCATGTTTCTAAAGTCCGAACAAGAGCATATAATTCTTTATCATAAGTACAATAATTCAGACTAGGCCCACTCAATTTTTCAGAAAAGTATGCAACAGGTTTGCCATCTTGTAATAACACACCGCCTAATCCAATTCCACTAGCATCACATTCAAGCTCAAAAGTCTTATTAAAATCAGGAAGTTGGAGTAAAGGAGCATGTGTCAACTTATCTTTCAATACCGAGAAGGCTTCTTCCTGTGCGGTACCCCAAAGAAAAGGCACATCTTTCTTTCTAAGCTCATTGAGAGGTGCAGCAATGGTGCTGAAATCTCTCACAAAACGCCTATAGAATCCAGCGAGGCCAAGAAAACTCCTCACTTGTGTGACCGTTTTGGGTTGCGGCCAACTCTCAATAGCTTCAATCTTGGCTTTATCAACTTCAATTCCCTGTGGAGTAACAACATAGCCAAGAAAAGATACTCGGTCGGTGCAAAAGGTGCACTTCCCAAGGTTACCAAACAAACGTGCATCACGTAGAGCAATAAAAACAGCACGTAAATGTTCCAAATGTTCTTCCAAAGATCTGCTATAAATCAATATGTCATCAAAGTAAACTACCACAAATCGTCCAATGAAAGCACGTAAAACTTCGTTCATTAATCTCATGAAAGTACTAGGTGCATTAGTTAACCCAAAAGGCATGACTAACCACTCGTATAATCCAAACTTAGTTTTGAATGCTGTTTTCCATTCATCTCCCAATTTCATACGAATTTGATGGTAGCCACTACGCAAATCAACTTTGGAGAATATTGTAGAGCCACTCAATTCATCAAGCATATCATCTAGCCTAGGAATAGGATGACGATAACGAATAGTAATATTATTAATGCCTCTACAATCAACACACATACGTGATGTACCATCCTTTTTCGGCACTAGAATAATAGGAACAGCACAAGGACTAAGGGATTCGCGTATATAACCTTTGTCGAGAAGCTCTTGTACTTGACGCATAATCTCCTTCGTCTCCTCTGGATTGGCACGGTATGGTGCACGGTTTGGCAGTGAAGCACCGGGAATTAAGTCAATCTGATGCTCAATCCCTCGAATAGGCGGTAATCCCGGTGGCACGTCTTGTGGAAAAACGTCAGCGAACTCCTGCAAAATGTTAGTGACAGCAGGAGGCAAAGGGGAAGGCACGTCCTCGAATGAAAATAATGCCTCTTTGCACACAAAAGCATAGCAAACAGATTTGTTGAAATCTAGCTCATCAATATCAGATTTGGTGGCAAATAAACATGCACTTTTCAATTTAATTTCAGAAGCAACACTAGATTGTTTATTATTAGGCTTCATTTGTTGCTCAAATTCTTTTGCCACAATCTGATTTTCACTCTTATTCTTCTCTTGTTGTGCTTTATTAGCTCTATTAATATCATCTTTCAAAATGGAATCAGGAGTCATAGGAAGCAAAGTAATATTTTTATCCTTATGAACAAGAGTATAGTGATTGTTTCTACCATGGTGTACAGAATTTTTATCAAATTGCCATGGTCTACCAAGTAATAAGGAACATGCTTGCATAGGTACCACATCACAATCAACATAATCAGCATATGTAGAGATACTAAAATGCACACGAACAGTACGTGTTACCTTAACCTTGCCGCTGTTGTTGAACCATTGGATGTAGTAAGGATGTGGATGTGGTCTTGTGGTGAGAGAAAGCTTCTCCACCATCTCCATGCTAGCCAAGTTGTTGCAGCTCCCTCCGTCTATGATGACGCGCACAGAACGTTCCTTCACAACTCCCTTGGTATGGAACAAATTGTGCCTCTGATTTTGCTCAGCTTGTGTGACCTGCACACTCAAAACACGTTGAGCAACTAAACATTCATACCTGTCAGCGTCTTCAGGAGCCATGTATTGCGTCTCATGATCAGAATCATCTCTACCATGTTCTTCACGTGTAATAAGAGCCAAAGTCTCCTCATCATAGTCACTAGCGGACTCATATCCACCATCCGCGGTATCAATCATCACACGCGGAGATTTGCATTCTCTCGCATAATGACCTCCTCCCTTACAACGACGACAAATAATATCACTTGTGTGCCCTGTTGATGCCATGGAAGAAGAAGAACGCTGTGCAGGCCCCGCAGGTGCGCTCTTGGCAGATAATGGTGGTTGTGCCTGTTTTCTTGTATCACGGCTGGAGGTGGCACCGGATGGAGGTGCTGGTGCAGTTGAAGTAGAAGATGCACGTGGTGTCCATGATGAAGGTCGGCCTGCAGAAAAGTTAGTTCGCCCCAATGCTTGTCGATCCTGCACTTCACGTTCAGCTTTACAAGCAAGATGGAATAAACGAGTGATATTAGTATACTCCTTATAGTCTAGAATGGTCTGAATCTCTCTATTTAATCCACCCAGAAAACGTGCAAGCATAGCTTCATTCTCGTCAACAATACCACATCTAATCATGCCAGTTTGTAATTCCTGATAATATTCTTCTACAGAATTTTTCTCTTGTCTCAAACGCTGCAATTTTTGAAGCAATTCACGTTGATAATATGGTGGAACCCAACGCGTACGCATAGCAGTTTTCAAAGCAGCCCAAGTAGTTGGAATAGGATATAATCTACAATGTTCAGACCACCATACACATGCAAAACTAGTGAAAGCACAAACAGCAGCAACAACTCGTCTCTCCTCAGGATATTGTAAACATGTAAATCATTGTTCAGTTTCTAACTCCCAAGTAAGATATATATCAGGAACATATCTACCCTCAAATGGTGAAATATTCAATTTCAGTTTAGGAATATGGACATCATCTCGTACCTGAGGTGGTGGTGCAGGCCTACCATTATGAATATATACCTGAGGTCGACCTGCTGGTGGTGGTACAGGTGGCTGCACGTAGTGCTGATTTTGATCAACCTCATCCTCATAATCTCCCACATAATCATCCTCCTCCGCATCAGCAGCAGGAGCCATAGAAGTATCAACAGCAGCACCAACAGTTTGGCCAAACGCAAGAGGAACACGGCTTGCTCGGTGGAGGTCTGTTTCGCGACGTGGAGGTAGTCGTTGTTGTTGTTGTTGGAGAGGTGCGTTAGGTGCAGCGGGTGGTGGTGGTGGAAGACGCGCGAGCAATTCATTAAACTTGTTATCGAGCTTTGTTTCGAACGTCTTCTCAAGGCCAGTGATCTTCTCCATGGCCTCTTCAAAATTGTTCAGCACATCTTGCACCTGTTCAGTCATCATTTGCTGAAACTTATCATGAAGCTCCTTGTTCGATAAATTCTCCCAGTCAATCTCGTCGGCTTGTGATCCTGGCATGGTTAGCAGCAATAGAAACACACAAGAATGTGATCCTATAGACTACGAACAAGTGGTGGTGGTGGGTGTCACAAACCCGTCAAGCAAAACTTAAATTCTTACCAGTTCTTACCCAGCAGCAGGCGGTGATCGGCAACCGTTGTAGTCAAAACTCTCAAAGCTTGGATAGAGCGATTACCAGGGAGAGTCAAACGCACGACGTAGATGTATGTGGAGCTGGGAAGGCTTATAATATGGTAGCAAAAACGGTCAGCAATAATCAATTCAGAGATGCAAAGTTGAATAAACGCTCAACGACGGTACTGTGCTGGTCCTAGGCTAGACTGTGCTAGAGACGCGAGCCTAGAACACCAACAAAATCACGGCGCGGCACGTAAACAAGGGAGGAGCACACTCTGAATTTTTTTTTTCTCTTTTTTCTCTTTTTTTTTGCACTTTTTTCCTCTTTTTTTTTTGCTCCGCAACAATTTTTTTTCGAAAAAGTCTACAAATGGTCTAAAAACTGCCTAGCCAGAATTTTCCAGACTTAGTTTTTTTTTTGAAATTGGAACTATTTTTCTTCTGCGGATGGCTCGGAAGTTGGGGAGTCCTTCTCTGTCACGACTCGGAGTATCGCGTGATCTGGAAATCGAGAACAAACAATTACTGGACTCGGACTAGGACTGGTGGCGGAGATGAATCTGGTGGAACTCGGACTGGTGGCGAAGATGAATCTGGTGGAACACGGACAGGTGGCGGATATATGTTGCAGGTGAACTCGGATTGTTGGCGGCGGATATGTGGTGGCGTATATGGATTCGGATTGACGGTGAATATGTGGTGGTGGTATATGGCAACAGCGACGATGATGATGCGGTGGTGATATATGGCAGCGGCGACGTGACAACCTGTGAACAGAACTCGAAACTCTAAAAGACTAGACGCTAAGACCAGCAACTGGACACGACGATGCAACCGCAAATTCAACAAAGCAAATACAGAAAAGATTATGCAAGGCTCAGATTGGTTCGGATGGGATGAACTAACCCTGATTTTTTTTTGGCTTTTTCGTGGACTATAGGTATGAAGAACAGACTCGATCTAAACTACGAAAAACTGTAAAATCTCACCGAGCAACCTGGAAATCTGATAACACTTGATAGAGGCAAAGGTGTCCCGTCTTTCGATGAGATGATGGATATCGCTTTGGTGGAAGTCGACTTTGACGATCCGACTACGAACGTGCGAGGACGTCGCGCCTTAGCAATCGCTAAACCAACTCCGAGAGGTTATTGACCACGCTGGAGCACGATCAACCTGACCACGAGGGTCTGTTTCCTGCGAGCAAACGAAGAACAAGCAAGAAACTAAGATTGCAATCTGGATATTGCGAATATAAGATGAAAGCTTTATTGATCAAGGTGGGGTTCTGTGACGCCTTTGTCTGGTCGTTGAACACAAACGAAGTACGCGAAGTTGCAGCTATGGCGAACTTTTAATCTAAACAAAACCCAAAGTCTAAACGGTGCCCTAAGGGCTGTATATATGGAGGAAGAGAGGGGGAATTTCGTGTCCCTTGGTGGAGGGGTCCGAAATCAACCCTATCTCTTGTTTCCCCACACATACGAACTCTAAAAATAGCCTATACTTATGTATTTCGAAATTACATGGGCCTGGCCCAATAAAAAGGTGACACAGCACCTATAATAGCCTCGGGACGAAATTTATGAAGTGGCATCTTGTATATTTCGTTCATGGCTTCATGCACCCATTATGGTGGCTTCAAAGTCCTGAAATCATCACTTGTAACTCCATTCTTGTTCCCCTTGCGCATGGCATCATCTCCATGCTTGTTCTTGCTCCAATGTTCATCCTTCTCCAAGCTAGGCCCTTCATTTGTAAGCAAAACAAATGTATCCAATTTAGGCAGCATCATATTCTCATGAACATTAGAATCATTACCAAGAAACGAAAGTACCTGATAATTTAATTGGCGTGCGCGAGCTCTAGTAATTGGTCCCGTATATGTAGCAGTAGGGGCTGTGGGTGTAACAATGGTATTGATGTCCTCATCAGTTGATGATGCATATGCTCATGCCTCTCACATGATACATCTTGAAAATTGTCGCTTGCCTCCAATTGTTGCATCTATGCTTATTGATCGTGGAGACTTGGACATCTTACTTGGGATGCATGCTTGTTTGATTGAGCCTATTGTATTTGGTTGTTCTCGCATCATATGCCTCCATACTATGACATGCTCCCTTGTCCTTTCTTATGATGAACATGATGCATACACTTGTTGGGTACCTCACCACATGAATGATAGGTGTTGCATTTGCACTAACCTCATTTGTTTTTCCGAGTGTTTGTCATGTTCTTTCATTTTAAAGGATTCACAAGGCAGTAACAGCACGAGACAACTTGGTCATTTGAAGCCATACACGATGTGCGACACCAACATTTTCGACATCCTCATAAAGGTGAACTCCTTCCCTTTGAGCCATTTTCACATCTGCATATTGGATGGGCCATACTTTCATTGTTGTTTCCTTCTTCTTGTCTACATGATACATATATTGGATGGAGGACCGACATTGGAGTACTTGCATTGCGCCAAGCCCTCAACTCCGTCCAACTGCAAGTCCGTCCATGACAAGCGTTTCCATGGTGATGAGGATCACGATCCGAGGTGGGATCTTTCCCAAGGGGGGGGGGAGATGATGTAGAGCATCCCACTTTCATCCCCATGTACACTCCGACTACTCTCCATGCCCCCAAGAGAACATAAGACGAGACCTCAACTATACACCATTGGACACAAGGTGAACTCGCTCCTCTTCGAACCATCACTATCCATATGTGAGACATGGCTACTACCTCAAACATGTGTGTTATGCATGACCAGGAACCAAGAGGAAGCCCATGGACAAGAAAGCGAGGACACCAAGCGCGAGGAACGAGAAGAAGAGCTGCGGAAGAAGCTCCAGCCACCGGATGACCGGTCGGGACCGGACGTCCGATGTCTGAAGACCCACCGGATGACCAGCCCGGACCGTTCGACCGGCGATCCCGCACCCAAGCCAAATGAGCGGATGTCCGACAAGTCCAGGACGTCCAACACACTCCAACGTCCGGACGTCCGACCGTCCCCGGAAATCCAGAGCCACCTCAACTGAGCCGAAATGCCGGACGTCCGACAAGTACCGGACGACCGGACCCTCCCGAGCCACCAGATGTCCGGTACCTGTCGGACGACCGGCGCCTGTGCACTGCCATGTGTTGGGCC
>NC_041382.1:367296439-367298245 GCF_002162155.2 Triticum dicoccoides | reverse complement strand
CATTTGCACTAAGACTATAAATAGACCTCTCCCTCCTCCTTTCTAGGGCCAGCAAAGGATTGGCTCATATTTCGTGTGAGAGATTTGCTCGTCCACTAGGTTACCTTCTCCTCGGAGATTCGAGCCTCCTACGGAGAAGATCCCCCAAGCGGATTCAAGACCCCTCTTTAGGGAAGAACATCAAGACCTCCTCACGGAGAAGACCTTTACCCTTGTATCATCCTTAGTTGATCGTGTACCATGTGAACCCTATGTATTCGAGGATCTAGCACATGTGTGACTTTCTTGTGTTGGTTTAGTGACTCTCTTGTGTTTCCTCCTGTGATTCCCCTTGTGTTTTCCCTCTTTTCCCCTCGTGTTCCTCGTGTTCTTCGCGGGATCCACTCCTTTCGTGAAAGATTGGCCGATTAGGGTTCCACCCTACATCAACCTCTTCCAGGGCCCTGGCCTCGCGTGCGCTGACAACATCCTCTGCTTAGGCGACCTGGCGCTCCGTCGTCTCCAACCGCTCAAGCTCAAGGCTACGCTCCGTGGCTCCAGCAATAGTGCTTCCTCGCGCCTCGAGATCTCCTCCTTGTCGGACGGTGCACCCTTCATCAACGCCAGGGCAACTCTGCGCGCCTCCTCCTACTGCTCCAGGGAGGCGTTCAAGGCCTGGAGCTCCCGCCTGCGCTCCTCGGCGACCGCGCGGCGATTGTCCGCCTCCCTGGCCTCCTCCAAGGCCCGGGCACTGGCCTCCCACGAGGTTGCCAGGGATGCCTCGGCCTTCGCATTGGCATGCTCACGCTAGAGGCGCCCGAGGTTGATAGCCACCTTCAATTGATGCCACTCCTCCACCAGCCACAGACCCTCGACTTCAAGGTGAGCGTCAACGTCCACGAGTTCTCCGCCGAGCCTGCCCAACGCGCCCATTGCCTCCTGAAAGAGCTCGCGACAGACGGCAGCCCGCTCGCGCGCAAACTTGAGCACGTGACCAGGTCCATCCCCCACAGCAGGTGTTGCCGAAGGGATCCGAAGCGGCTCGCTCCCTCCCGCTAGAGGGCTAGAGGCCGGCGCTTCCCCAGTCCCCGTCTGGGCCTCGGCAGGGGCCCGGATGGGAGAGGGCCTGTTGCTCGAAGAAGAAGCCAAGATCGAGGTCATCCTGTCGCCATCTACGACCAGGGGTGGAGCCCTTGGCACACCCCCGCACCCCGGACCGGGCCGCGAGGGAAGGGCAGTAGGAACGTGGGATCAAGGCGCCAGGCCGGCACGCCCATCTCCCCCGCCGATCTTGCACCGGGTGTGGCGGGCTGGCACAAGACACTCAGAGTCAATGGAGGGCCCGAGGTAGGAGGAGGTTCCTCTTCTGAAGATCTCGTCACCCCGGCGAAAGGGGGCCTGAGGAACCACGATCAGAAGAGAAGATGGCACCTAAGAAATTACGAAGGTAATGTACTCACTCGTCCATGGCAATATACTTCCTCTGCTTCAATGGCTAGAAGACGTTAGAACTTCAGCTGGGAGACCCCTTCCTCTTGCGGAAGGCATCGAAGTCCAGTCGGAGTTGGCCGAAGCCCCAGACATGGCCACCAGCACTGGGCACGGCTGGTGAGGCTCCTGAGGGGACGACCTCGGGAGTGATGGGCTGAGGGGAACCCTCGAGCTCTACCTCAGGATGACCCGTCGGGGCTTCGTGGGCTTCAGCCTCAGGAGAAGTGGATCACGTCGCCCCTTCAACCCTCACCTCAGGGCGAAGATCATGAGCCCCGGGAGATGGCTCCTCGGGAGCCTCGAGCGGGGTCGGCACCGTGACAGCCGCATCTCCAG
>NC_041382.1:367263683-367296147 GCF_002162155.2 Triticum dicoccoides | reverse complement strand
AGGGGAAACACATAGACGGGGTTCTCGTGAGGCCCTTCAAGGCCAACTGGATGCAGCCCCCACTCGTCGAAGGAGGGCATCTGCCAGGCAAACTCCACCCTGTTCGAGTAGCAGTACAACAGACAACCCTCTTGCGGCATGTCGGCTGGCGAAGGGTCGCCCGTTAGGACCTCGACCACCATTCATCGCGCCTCAAGCGGAAGCCCGGACTCATGGAGCCTCATACGATCCTTCCTGCCGGAAAAGGCCCACATCGGTCGAGAATGGAGCGACGCGGTGTCGGAGGAACTCCTTCATCACCATGGGCACAGTCATGCCGGGGTCCTTCAGCCTCTTAAACCGGAGCCAGACGAAGGCAAGGCATGGGTCAGCGAGCCTCTCGTGACCCCAGCCGGAGCTGGGGACAGCGGGCGCCAGAGGGGACGAGAGCAGGGGGCTAAGCACGCCGATGTCCACAAACACCCACCATGTACGAAACCCGCTCGCAGATGGTGGGAGCTCAAAGTCAATCCCCGAGCCAGCCGTCGCAGCCACGGCCTGGAAGCTCAGGCATCCCGAGCATTGCCGAGGATCAGTCAAGTGCAGTGATAAGAAATGGCGCGGTAGGGCCACGGAAGGAGCAATGCCCACCATGGCCTCGCAGACGAAGGCAAAAATGACAAGAAGGGAGACAGACTGGGATCTAGCTGCAGCATATGGATCTGATAGTGGGAAATCATGGCGTTGAAGAAGGAAGAAAAGGGAGGAACTAGGCCATCCCACAGGGCGTCAATGAAGAATTGGACCTCGGTTGTGTCCTATCAACAGAGGCACGGGATGCGGGCCAGGCCACCGACTTCCCCCATTCGTTGAAGTCGGAGGCGAGCGCTGGGCGGACCTTGTCTGTGGCTTCCTGTTTGAGCACTAACGACCGACCAATGGCGGGTTCAATGACCGGAGGTGGCTTGGCTGAAGACTGGGACTTCTTCTTTCCCTTCTCTGTTCGGCTTGGCGCCATGGCGGAGGGGAGGGCCGAGCTCAGGTCGAGTTGGGAGAGGAGGTTGTTGTTCAGGAAGGCGAAAGAATTGGAGAGGTGCGTCGCCAGCAGCGAGGGAATAACTGTGTAAGTCACGGTGGCCGCCTAGCCAGGCGGATATCAAGGCAACATGGGGAAGTGGAGTCGCCCACGTCCCATCAACCACCACGCGTTAACTGAGGCCGCAGGCTGTTTTGGCCCGCGGCGCTCTGCACTGGCCCCTTGGCTTCTCCTCGAAGCCAAGTCCGAGCGTGCCTTGGGCTCGAGGGAAACTGTCGGCGTCCTGGGAACGGGGGTCCCCAGACTTGCCTGCATGAGGCCCATGGCATGGCTCCACCAACGGCCCGGTACGGCCCATCTTCAGCAGCGAACACTCAAGACCCTCGCAAGGGGCCAACCCGCACGAGGCGGACGATGCAAGATGATAGAGGCGGAGGTGTCCCGTCTTTCGATGAGATGGTGGATTTCGCTTTGGTGGAAGTCGACTTTGACGATCCGACTACGAACGTGCGAGGACGCCGCGCCTTAGCAATCGCTAAACCAACTCCGAGAGGTTATTGACCACGCCGAAGCACGATCAACCTGACCACGAGGGTCTGTTTCCTGCGAGCAAACGAAGAACAAGCAAGAAACTAAGATTGCAATCTGGATATTGCGAATATAAGATGAAAGCTTTATTGATCAAGGTGGGGTTCTGTGACGCCTTTGTCTGGTCGTTGAACACAAACGAAGTACGCGAAGTTGCAGCTATGGCGAACTTTTAATCTAAACAAAACCCAAAGTCTAAACGATGCCCTAAGGGCTGTATATATGGAGGAAGAGGGGGCAATTTCGTGGCCCTTGGTGGAGGGGTCCGAAATCAACCCTATCTCTTGTTTCCCCACACATACGGACTCTAAAAATAGCCTATACTTATGTATTTCGAAATTACATGGGCCTGGCCCAATAATAAGGTGACGCAGCACCTAAAATAGCCTCGGGACGAAATTTATGAAGTGGCATCTTGTATATTTCTTCCAAGGCTTCATGCACCCATTATGGTGGCTTCAAAGTCCTGAAATCATCACTTGTAACTCCGTTCTTGTTCCCCTTGCGCATGCCATCATCTCCATGCTTGTTCTTGCTCCAATGTTCATCCTTCTCCAAGCTAGGCCCTTCATTTGTAAGCAAAACAAATGTATCCAATTTAGGCAGCATCATATTCTCATGAACATTAGAATCATTACCAAGAAACGAAAGTACCTGGTAATTTAGTTGGCGTGCACGAGCTCTAGTAATTGGTCCAGTATGTATAGCAGCAAGGGCTGTGGGTGTAACAATTGTATTGATGTCCTCATCATCCTCCCCTTCTTGAAATGAAGTCGTCCTCGACGGAAGTTCATCTTCCTCACCCAAATAAGGCTTCAAATCTGCAATGTTAAAAGTGGGACTAACCCCAAAATCTGCAGGAAGCTCAAGTTTATATGCATTATCATTTATTTTCTCTAACACCTTAAAGGGACCATCAGCACGTGGCATTAACTTTGATTTGCGCAAATCAGGAAATCTATCCTTACGCAAATGTAACCAAACAAGATCTCCAGGTGCAAACACAACATGTTTTCTACCCTTATCTCCAGCAAGTTTATATTTAGCATTCATGCGCTGAATGTTTTCCTTAGTTAACTCATGCATTTTTAAAATCAATTCAGCACGTTGCTTAGCATCAAAATTAACCTTCTCCGAAGATGGAAGAGGCAACAAATCAATAGGTGCATGAGGTAGGAAACCATACACAACTTCAAAAGGGCACATCTTAGTAGTAGAATGCAATGAACGATTATAAGCAAATTCAATATGAGGCAAGCATTCCTCCCACATTTTCTTATTATTCTTCAAAACAACCCTAAGCATAGTAGACAACGTTCTATTGACTACTTCAGTTTGTCCATCAGTTTGGGGGTGACAAGTAGTACTAAAAAGCAGTTTCGTCCCCAACTTAGCCCATAAACATCTCCAAAAGTGGCTAAGAAATTTAGTATCACGATCTGAAACAATAGTATTTGGCACACCATGCAAGCGAATAATTTCACGAAAGAACAAATCAGCAACATTAACAGCATCATCGCTTTTATGACATGGTATAAAGTGTGCCATTTTCGAGAATCTATCCACGACAACAAATATGCTATCCCTCCCCTTCTTTGTTCGAGGTAAACCTAAAACAAAGTCCATAGATATATCCTCCCAAGGAACACTAGGTACAGGCAAAGGCATATATAAACCATGAGGATTGAGTCGTGACTTAGCTTTTTGACATGTAGTGCAGCGAGCAATAAAACGCTCAACATCACGTCTCATCTTTGGCCAAAAGAAATGTGTAGCAAGTACGTCCTCCGTCTTCTTCACACCAAAGTGTCCCATTAATCCTCCTCCATGCGCCTCCTGCAACAACAAAAGACGAACGGAGCTAGCTGGAATGCATAGCTTGTTAGCACGAAACACAAATCCATCATTAACAACAAACTTGTTCCACATTCTTCCTTCTTTACAATTCTGCATTACATCTTTAAAATCAGCATCATGCACATATTGATCTTTGATGGTCTCCAAACCAAATATTTTGAAGTCAAGTTGTGAAAGCATAGTATAGCGACGAGACAATGCATCAGCAATAACATTTTCTTTTCCCTTCTTGTGTTTAATGACATAAGGGAAAGTCTCAATGAATTCAACCCATTTAGCATGTCTACGATTCAGTTTAGCTTGACTTTTAATATGTTTCAAAGATTCATGATCAGAATGTATAACAAATTCTTTGTGCCATAAATAATGTTGCCATGTTTCTAAAGTCCGAACAAGAGCATATAATTCTTTATCATAAGTAGAATAATTCAGACTAGGCCCACTCAATTTTTCAGAAAAGTATGCAACAGGTTTGCCATCTTGTAATAACACACCTCCTAATCCAATTCCACTAGCATCACATTCAAGCTCAAAAGTCTTATTAAAATCAGGAAGTTGGAGTAAAGGAGCATGTGTCAACTTATCTTTCAATACCGTGAAGGCTTCTTCCTGTGCGGTACCCGAAAGAAAAGGCACATCTTTCTTTGTAAGCTCATTGAGAGGTGCAGCAATGGTGCTGAAATCTCTCACAAAACGCCTATAGAATCCAGCGAGGCCAAGAAAACTCCTCACTTGTGTGACCGTTTTGGGCTGCGGCCAACTCTCAATAGCTTCAATCTTGGCTTTATCAACTTCAATTCCCTGTGGAGTAACAACATAGCCAAGAAAAGATACTCGGTCGGTGCAAAAGGTGCACTTCCCAAGGTTACCAAACAAACGTGCATCACGTAGAGCAATAAAAACAGCACGTAAATGTTCCAAATGTTCTTCCAAAGATCTGCTATAAATCAATATGTCATCAAAGTAAACTACCACAAATCGTCCAATGAAAGCACGTAAAACTTCGTTCATTAATCTCATGAAAGTACTAGGTGCATTAGTTAACCCAAAAGGCATGAATAACCACTCATATAATCCAAACTTAGTTTTAAATGCTGTTTTCCATTCATCTCCCAATTTCATACGAATTTGATGGTATCCACTATGCAAATCAACTTTGGAGAATATTGTAGAGCCACTCAATTCATCAAGCATATCATCTAGCCTAGGAATAGGATGACGATAACGAATAGTAATATTATTAATGCCTCTACAATCAACACACATACGTGATGTACCATCCTTTTTCGGCACTAGAATAATAGGAACAGCACAAGGACTAAGGGATTCGCATATATAGAAGCTCTTGTACTTGACGCATAATCTCCTTCGTCTCCTCTGGATTGGTACGGTATGGTGCACGGTTTGGCAGTGAAGCACCGGGAATTAAGTCAATCTGATGCTCAATCCCTCGAATAGGCGGTAATCCCGGTGGCACGTCTTGTGGAAAAACGTCAGCGAACTCCTGCAAAATGTTAGTGACAGCAGGAGGCAAAGAGGAAGGCACGTCCTCGAATGAAAATAATGCCTCTTTGCACACAAAAGCATAGCAAACAGATTTGCTGAAATCTAGCTCATCAATATCAGATTTGGTGGCAAATAAACATGCACTTTTTAATTTAATTTCAGAAGCAACACTAGATGGTTTATTATTAGGCTTCATTTGTTGCTCAAATTCTTTTGCCACAATCTGATTTTCACTCTTATTCTTCTCCTATTTTGCTTTATTAGCTCTATTAATATCATCTTTCAAAATGGAATCAGGAGTCATAGGAAGCAAAGTAATATTTTTATCCTTATGAACAAGAGTATAGTGATTGTTTCTACCATGGTGTACAGAATTTTTATCAAATTGCCATGGTCTACCAAGTAATAAGGAACATGCTTGCATAGGTACCACATCACAATCAACATAATCAGCATATGTAGAGATACTAAAATGCACACGAACAGTACGTGTTACCTTAACCTTGCCGCTGTTGTTGAACCATTGGATGTAGTAAGGATGTGGATGTGGTCTTGTGGTGAGAGAAAGCTTCTCCACCATCTCCATGCTAGCCAAGTTGTTGCAGCTCCCTCCGTCTATGATGACGCGCACAGAACGTTCCTTCACAACTCCCTTGGTATGGAACGAATTGTGCCTCTGATTTTGCTCAGCTTGTGTGACCTGCACACTCAAAACACGTTGAGCAACTAAACATTCATACCTGTCAGCGTCTTCAGGAGCCATGTATTGCGTCTCATGATCAGAATCATCTCCACCATGTTCTTCACGTGTAATAAGAGCCAATGTCTCCTCATCATAGTCACTAGCGGACTCATATCCACCATCCGCGGTAGCAATCATCACACGCGGAGATTTGCATTCTCTCGCATAATGACCTCCTCCCTTACAACGACGACAAATAATATCACTTGTGTGCCCTGTTGATGCCATGGAAGAAGAAGAACGCTGTGCAGGCCCCGCAGGTGCGCTCTTGGCAGATAATGGTGGTTGTGCCTGTTTTCTTGTATCACGGCTGGAGGTGGCACCGGATGGAGGTGCTGGTGCAGTTGAAGTAGAAGATGCACGTGGTGTCCATGATGAAGGTCGGCCTGCAGAAAAGTTAGTTCGCCCCAATGCTTGTCGATCTTGCACTTCACGTTCAGCTTTACAAGCAAGATGGAATAAACGAGTGATATTAGTATACTCCTTATAGTCTAGAATAGTCTGAATCTCTCTATTTAATCCACCCAGAAAACGTGCAAGCATAGCTTCATTCTCCTCAACAATACCACATCTAATCATGCCAGTTTGTAATTCCTGATAATATTCTTCTACAGAATTTTTCCCTTGTCTTAAACGCTGCAATTTTTGAAGCAATTCACGTTGATAATATGGTGGAACCCAACGCGTACGCATAGCAGTTTTCAAAGCAGCCCAAGTAGTTGGAATAGGATAAAATCTACAATGTTCAGACCACCATACACATGCAAAACTAGTGAAAGCACAAACGGCAGCAGCAACTCGTCTCTCCTCAGGATATTGTAAACATGTAAATCGTTGTTCAGTTTCTAACTCCCAAGTAAGATATATATCAGGAACATATCTACCCTCAAATGGTGGAATATTCAATTTCAGTTTAGGAATATGGACATCATCTCGTACCTGAGGTGGTGGTGCAGGCCTACCATTACGAATATATACCTGAGGTCGACCTACTGGTGGTGGTACAGGTGGCTGCATGTAGTGTTGATTTTGATCAACCTCATCCTCATAATCTCCCACATAATCATCCTCCTCCGCATCAGCAGCAGGAGCCACAGAAGTATCAACAGCAGCACCAACAGTTTGGCCAAACGCAAGAGGAACACGGCTTGCTCGGCGGAGGTCTGCTTCGCGACGTGGAGGTAGTCGTTGTTGTTGTTGTTGGAGAGGTGCGTTAGGTGCAGCGGTTGGTGGTGGTGGAAGACGCGCGAGCAATTCATTAAACTTGTTATCGAGCTTTGTTTCGAACGTCTTCTCAAAGCCAGTGATCTTCTCCATGGCCTCTTCAAAATTGTTCAGCACATCTTGCACCTGTTCAGTCATCATTTGCTGAAACTTATCATGAAGCTCCTTGTTCGATAAATTCTCCCAGTCAATCTCGTCGGCTTGTGATCCTGGCATGGTTAGCAGCAGTAGAAACACACAAGAATATGATCCTACAGACTACGAACAAGTGGTGGTGGTGGGTGTCACAAATCCGTCAAGCAAATCTCAAATTCTTACCAGTTCTTACCCAGCAGCAGGCGGTGATCGGCAACCGTTGTAGACAAAAACTCTCAAAGCTTGGATAGAGCGATTACCAGGGAGAGTCAAACGCACGAGTAGATGTATGTGGAGCTGGGAAGGCTTATAGTATGGTAGCAAAAAGGGTCAGCAATAATCAATTCAGAGATGCAAAGTTGAATAAACGCTCAACGACGGTACTGTGTTGGTCCTAGGCTAGACTGTGCTAGAGACGCGAGCCTAGAACACCAACAAAATCATGGCGCGACACGTAAACAAGGGAAAAGCACACTCTGAATATTTTTTTCGCTCTTCTTTTTTTTTTTGCGCTGCTTTTTTTTTTGCGCTCTTTTTTTTTGCGCTGCTTTTTTTTTGCGAAAAATCACTATAATGGCGAGTGTCTCAAAACTCTTCTTAGCTCAAACTGACAGGATGGGCACGAAATTTTTTCGACCAAATTCTTTTTTTTTTTTGACTGCCCGGACCCAAAAACTGGAAACGGGTCAAAAAAAACTTCCTATAATGGCACCTGTCTCAAAACACTCAGAAACACCTAAAAATAGGATAGCCAGAAATTTTTTCGAAAAATGCGTTTTCGAAAAATTTTGGGCCTAAACGGAGCGTGGCTACCCGACTCCGGCAAGTGTTTTTTTTTTCCGAAACCTACTCCGGCAAGGAAACACGAATCGGAAACTAGATGGATCTCGAAAACAACCCTAATAATCAAGGAACTCGGATTGGTGGTGGATATATGGTGGTGGTATATGGCAGCGGTGGTGGTAGTATATGGATATGGATCGGTGGTGGTATATGGACACGGATTGGTGGTGGTATATGGATACGGATTCGGAGCGGTGGTGGTAGATGGCAGGGGCGATGATGATGGTGCGGCGGCGGCGTGACAACTTATGACCAGAACTCGAAACTCTAAAAGACTAGACTCTAAGACCAGCAACTAGACACGACGATGCAACCGCAAATTCAACAAAGCAAAACCCTAAAAAGATTATGCAAAGGCTCAGATTGGTTCGGATATGATGAACTAACCCTAATTTTTTTTGTGGCTTTTTCGTGGACTGTAGGTATGAAGAACAGACTCGATCTAAACTACGAAAAACTGTAAAATCTCACCGAGCAACCTGGAAATCTGATACCACTTGATAGAGGCGGAGGTGTCCCGTCTTTCGATGAGATGGTGGATTTCGCTTTGGTGGAAGTCGACTTTTACGATCCGACTACGAACGTGCGAGGACGCCGCGCCTTAGCAATCGCTAAACCAACTCCGAGAGGTTATTGACCACGCCGAAGCACGATCAACCTGACCACGAGGGTCTGTTTCCTGCGAGCAAACGAAGAACAAGCAAGAAACTAAGATTGCAATCTGGATATTGCGAATATAAGATGAAAGCTTTATTGATCAAGGTGGGGTTCTGTGACGCCTTTGTCTGGTCGTTGAACACAAACGAAGTACGCGAAGTTGCAGCTATGGCGAACTTTTAATCTAAACAAAACCCAAAGTCTAAACGATGCCCTAAGGGCTGTATATATGGAGGAAGAGGGGGCAATTTCGTGGCCCTTGGTGGAGGGGTCCGAAATCAACCCTATCTCTTGTTTCCCCACACATACGGACTCTAAAAATAGCCTATACTTATGTATTTCGAAATTACATGGGCCTGGCCCAATAATAAGGTGACGCAGCACCTAAAATAGCCTCGGGATGAAATTTATGAAGTGGCATCTTGTATATTTCGTCCAAGGCTTCATGCACCCATTATGGTGGCTTCAAAGTCCTGAAATCATCACTTGTAACTCCGTTCTTGTTCCCCTTGCGCATGCCATCATCTCCATGCTTGTTCTCGCTCCAATGTTCATCCTTCTCCAAGCTAGGCCCTTCATTTGTAAGCAAAACAAATGTATCCAATTTAGGCAGCATCATATTCTCATGAACATTAGAATCATTACCAAGAAACGAAAGTACCTGGTAATTTAGTTGGCGTGCACGAGCTCTAGTAATTGGTCCAGTATGTATAGCAGCAGGGGCTGTGGGTGTAACAATTGTATTGATGTCCTCATCATCTTGATAGAGGCAAAGGTGTCCCGTCTTTCGATGAGATGGTGGATTTCGCTTTGGTGGAAGTCGACTTTGACGATCCGACTACGAACGTGCGAGGACGTCGCGCCTTAGCAATCGCTAAACCAACTCCGAGAGGTTATTGACCACGCCGGAGCACGATCAACCTGACCACGAGGGTCTGTTTCCTGCGAGCAAACGAAGAACAAGCAAGAAACTAAGATTGCAATCTGGATATTGCGAATATAAGATGAAAGCTTTATTGATCAAGGTGGGGTTCTGTGACGCCTTTGTCTGGTCGTTGAACACAAACGAAGTACGCGAAGTTGCAGCTATGGCGAACTTTTAATCTAAACAAAACCCAAAGTCTAAACGATGCCCTAAGGGCTGTATATATGGAGGAAGAGGGGGGAATTTCGTGGCCTTGGTGGAGGGGTCCGAAATCAACCCTATCTCTTGTTTCCCCACACATACGGACTCTAAAAATAGCCTATACTTATGTATTTCGAAATTACATGGGCCTGGCCCAATAATAAGGTGACGTAGCACCTAAAATAGCCTCAGGACGAAATTTATGAAGTGGCATCTTGTATATTTCGTCCAAGGCTTCATGCACCCATTATGGTGGCTTCAAAGTCCTGAAATCATCACTTGTAACTCCGTTCTTGTTCCCCTTGCGCATGCCATCATCTCCATGCTTGTTCTTGCTCCAATGTTCATCCTTCTCCAAGCTAGGCCCTTCATTTGTAAGCAAAACAAATGTATCCAATTTAGGCAGCATCATATTCTCATGAACATTAGAATCATTACCAAGAAACGAAAGTACCTGGTAATTTAGTTGGCGTGCACGAGCTCTAGTAATTGGTCCAGTATGTATAGCAGCAGGGGCTGTGGGTGTAACAATTGTATTGATGTCCTCATCATCCTCCCCTTCTTGAAATGAAGTCGTCCTCGACGGAAGTCCATCTTCCTCACCCAAATAAGGCTTCAAATCTGCAATGTTAAAAGTGGGACTAACCCCAAAATCTGCAGGTAGCTCAAGTTTATATGCATTATCATTTATTTTCTCTAACACCTTAAAGGGACCATCAGCACGTGGCATTAGCTTTGATTTGCGCAAATCAGGAAATCTATCCTTACGCAAATGTAACCAAACAAGATCTACAGGTGCAAACACAACATGTTTTCTACCCTTATCTCCAGCAAGTTTATATTTAGCATTCATACGCTCAATGTTTTCCTTAGTTAACTCATGCATTTTTAAAATCAATTCAGCACGTTGTTTAGCATCAAAATTAACCTTCTCCGAAGATGGAAGAGGCAACAAATCAATAGGTGCACGAGGTAGGAAACCATACACAACTTCAAAAGGGCACATCTTAGTAGTAGAATGCAATGAACGATTATAAGCAAATTCAATATGAGGCAAGCATTCCTCCCACATTTTCTTATTATTCTTCAAAACAGCCCTAAGCATAGTAGACAACGTTCTATTGACTACTTCAGTTTGTCCATCAGTTTGGGGGTGACAAGTAGTACTAAAAAGCAGTTTAGTCCCCAACTTAGCCCATAAACATCTCCAAAAGTGGCTAAGAAATTTAGTATCACGATCTGAAACAATAGTATTTGGCACACCATGCAAGCGAATAATTTCGAAGAACAAATCAGCAACATTAACAGCATCATCGCTTTTATGACATGGTATAAAGTGTGCCATTTTCGAGAATCTATCTGATAGAGGCGGAGGTGTCCCGTCTTTCGATGAGATGATGGATATCGCTTTGGTGGAAGTCGACTTTGACGATCCGACTACGAACGTGCGAGGACGTCGCGCCTTAGCAATCGCTAAACCAACTCCGAGAGGTTATTGACCACGCCGGAGCACGATCAACCTGACCACGAGGGTCTGTTTCCTGCGAGCAAACGAAGAACAAGCAAGAAACTAAGATTGCAATCTGGATATTGCGAATATAAGATGAAAGCTTTATTGATCAAGGTGGGGTTCTGTGACGCCTTTGTCTGGTCGTTGAACACAAACGAAGTGCGCGAAGTTGCAGCTATGGCGAACTTTTAATCTAAACAAAACCCAAAGTCTAAACGATGCCCTAAGGGCTGTATATATGGAGGAAGAGGGGGGGGGGGAATTTCGTGGCCCTTGGTGGAGGGGTCCGAAATCAACCCTATCTCTTGTTTCCCCACACATACGGACTCTAAAAATAGCCTATACTTATGTATTTCGAAATTACATGGGCCTGGCCCAATAATAAGGTGACGCAGCACCTAAAATAGCCTCGGGACGAAATTTATGAAGTGGCATCTTGTATATTTCGTCCAAGACTTCATGCACCCATTATGGTGGCTTCAAAGTCCTGAAATCATCACTTGTAACTCCGTTCTTGTTCCCCTTGCGCATGCCATCATCTCCATGCTTGTTCTTGCTCCAATGTTCATCCTTCTCCAAGCTAGGCCCTTCATTTGTAAGCAAAACAAATGTATCCAATTTAGGCAGCATCATATTCTCATGAACATTAGAATCATTACCAAGAAACGAAAGTACCTGGTAATTTAGTTGGCGTGCACGAGCTCTAGTAATTGGTCCAGTATGTATAGCAGCAGGGGCTGTGGGTGTAACAATTGTATTGATGACCTCGTCGGTGGTGGCCTCGCCAGGCTGGCTCATGAGGGGCGGAGAGATCAAGGCAGGGGGCACCTCGCAAGGTCCCTGTGATGCAAGCCATGATGACCAAGGCCAGGCGGACACTAGACGGGCGCTGGCGCGCGCAGTGTCCTCGTTTCCTCTTTGGTGCTAAAGGGACAGGTGCAGGCGAGGAGTCCTGAGGCATCAGGCAAAGGTTTCCATATCGGTGCAACCAGACCAAGACCAGCAGGACGGCAGGATGGAGGTCATCGTGGAGCCCAGGACGACGTCACCACCAGAGCCTTTGGCAGGCGAAGACCCTTTTTTCAGGATAACTTGTACTAGTTGTCTCCCTTCAAATTTGGCAATTGTTGGATCCCTTCCCGCCTACATTTGGCAAGAGGACCAGGGCCACTATAAATAGGGCTAGCCACCACCATAGCAAGGGGAGACATTCAGACCATCCTCAAACACACAAGCTCATCGAGCTCAAGAACACCTCTCCTCAGGAGGCTGTTCTTCCCTTGTACTCGTTCATCCTCAGCCCAACAGGCAATCCACCACACCACACTGGAGTAGGGTATTACACCAAAACGGTGGCCCGAACTAGTATAAACCCTATGTCCTTTGTTCAGCGAGTTTGACGTGCTTAGCTCTGGGATCGTGGTGAGGGCGTGAGCTAGGAGGGGAGAGATCTTCGTGCGCACCCCAGAATTTGAATCTCAAGGGTTTTTCCGGAACCCGCTGTGAGATGAGCACTTCTGCTCGATAGCGTCTCCCTCCTCCCATGGAAGATGTGGGGGCGGATCCCGCCGCGAGAAGAGGTGGGAGGGGGCAAGGTTGCGGCCGCCGTGGCGTTCAAGGTTGAGGAGGACGGGGGGCACCCTGGTCGCCCCACCGCCGGCCTCCCAACCTCGAATGGAGGGCCATGTCGGAGACCGGCCACTGGAGTTCATCATTAGACTGCATAGATCCCCGCGCGATCGTCTCCGCCTCCCTACACCATTCGTGAGGATGATGGAACTTGAACAGCTACGCGCATTGAGGTGCATATGAGGGGTTGCTATAATGGCAGCATGCGGTGGATGTGGACTTCCCCGCCCCTCATGTCATGCTCTTCCGACGTGGCTGGAAGACCTTTTCTCGCGCCCACAGCTTGTCGGAGGGCCACGTCCTCCATTTTATATTAATGGGGGCCGATCTGCCCTCCGTCAAGGTCTTCGGGTGCTCGGGTGCTCACTTAGGGTGCTATGTGATAGAGGCGAGGGACCCGATCTTTCGATGAGATGGTGGATTTCGCTTTGGTGGAAGTCGACTTTGACGATCCGACTACGAACGTGCGAGGACGTCGCGCCTTAGCAATCGCTAAACCAACTCCGAGAGGTTATTGACCACGCCGGAGCACGATCAACCTGACCACGAGGGTCTGTTTCCTGCGAGCAAACGAAGAACAAGCAAGAAACTAAGATTGCAATCTGGATATTGCGAATATAAGATGAAAGCTTTATTGATCAAGGTGGGGTTCTGTGACGCCTTTGTCTGGTCGTTGAACACAAACGAAGTACGCGAAGTTGCAGCTATGGCGAACTTGTAATCTAAACAAAACCCAAAGTCTAAACGATGCCCTAAGGGCTGTATATATGGAGGAAGAGGGGGGAATTTCGTGGCCCTTGGTGGAGGAGTCCGAAATCAACCCTATCTCTTGTTTCCCCACACATACGGACTCTAAAAATAGCCTATACTTATGTATTTCGAAATTACATGGGCCTGGCCCAATAATAAGGTGACGTAGCACCTAAAATAGCCTCGGGACGAAATTTATGAAGTGGCATCTTGTATATTTCGTCCAAGGCTTCATGCACCCATTATGGTGGCTTCAAAGTCCTGAAATCATCACTTGTAACTCCGTTCTTGTTTCCCTTGCGCATGCCATCATCTCCATGCTTGTTCTTGCTCCAATGTTCATCCTTCTCCAAGCTAGGCCCTTCATTTGTAAGCAAAACAAATGTATCCAATTTAGGCAGCATCATATTCTCATGAACATTAGAATCATTACCAAGAAACGAAAGTACCTGGTAATTTAGTTGGCGTGCACGAGCTCTAGTAATTGGTCCAGTATGTATAGCAGCAGGGGCTGTGGGTGTAACAATTGTATTGATGTCCTCATCACAAACACAACATGTTTTCTACCCTTATCTCCAGCAAGTTTATATTTAGCATTCATACGCTCAATGTTTTCCTTAGTTAACTCATGCATTTTTAAAATCAATTCAGCACGTTGTTTAGCATCAAAATTAACCTTCTCCGAAGATGGAAGAGGCAAGAAATCAATAGGTGCACGAGGTAGGAAACCATACACAACTTCAAAAGGGCACATCTTAGTAGTAGAATGCAATGAACGATTATAAGCAAATTCAATATGAGGCAAGCATTCCTCCCACATTTTCTTATTATTCTTCAAAACAGCCCTAAGCATAGTAGACAACGTTCTATTGACTACTTCAGTTTGTCCATCAGTTTGGGGGTGACAAGTAGTACTAAAAAGCAGTTTAGTCCCTAACTTAGCCCATAAACATCTCCAAAAGTGGCTAAGAAATTTAGTATCACGATCTGAAACAATAGTATTTGGCACACCATGCAAGCGAATAATTTCACGAAAGAACAAATCAGCAACATTAACAGCATCATCGCTTTTATGACATGGTATAAAGTGTGCCATTTTCGAGAATCTATCCACGACAACAAATATGCTATCCCTCCCCTTCTTTGTTTGAGGTAAACCTAAAACAAAGTCCATAGATATATCCTCCCAAGGAACACTAGGTACAGGCAAAGGCATATATAAACCATGAGGATTGAGTCGTGACTTAGCTTTTTGACATGTAGTGCATCGAGCAATAAAACGCTCAACATCCCGTCTCATCTTTGGCCAAAAGAAATGTGTAGCAAGTACGTCCTCCGTCTTCTTCACGCCAAAATGTCCCATTAATCCTCCTCCATGCGCTTCCTGCAACAACAAAAGACGAACGGAGCTAGCTGGAATGCATAGCTTGTTAGCACGAAACACAAATCCATTGTTAACGACAAACTTGTTCCACATTCTTCCTTCTTTACAATTCTGCATTACATCTTTAAAATCAGAATCATGCACATATTGATCTTTGATGGTCTCTAAACCAAATATTTTGAAGTCAAGTTGTGAAAGCATAGTATAGCGACGAGACAATGCATCAGCAATAACATTTTCTTTTCCCTTCTTGTGTTTAATGACATAAGGGAAAGTCTCAATGAATTCAACCCATTTAGCATGTCTACGATTCAGTTTAGCTTGACTTTTAATATGTTTCAAAGATTCATGATCAGAATGTATAACAAATTCTTTGGGCCATAAATAATGTTGCCATGTTTCTAAAGTCCGAACAAGAGCATATAATTCTTTATCATAAGTAGAATAATTCAGACTAGGCCCACTCAATTTTTCAGAAAAGTATGCAACAGGTTTGCCATCTTGTAATAACACACCTCCTAATCCAATTCCACTAGCATCACATTCAAGCTCCAAAGTCTTATGAAAATCAGGAAGTTGGAGTAAAGGAGCATGTGTCAACTTATCTTTCAATACCGTGAAGGCTTCTTCCTGTGCGGTACCCCAAACAAAAGGCACATCCTTCTTTGTAAGCTCGTTGAGAGGTGCAGCAATGGTGCTGAAATCTCTCACAAAACGCCTATAGAATCCAGCGAGGCCAAGAAAACTCCTCACTTGTGTGACCGTTTTGGGCTGCGGCCAACTCTCAATAGCTTCAATCTTGGCTTTGTCAACTTCAATTCCCTGTGGAGTAACAACATAGCCAAGAAAAGATACTCGGTCGGTGCAAAAGGTGCACTTCCCAAGGTTACCAAACAAACGTGCATCACGTAGAGCAATAAAAACAGCACGTAAATGTTCCAAATGTTCTTCCAAAGATCTGCTATAAATCAGTATATCATCAAAATAGACTACCACAAATCGTCCAATGAAAGCACGTAAAACTTCGTTCATTAGTCTCATGAAAGTACTAGGCGCATTAGTTAACCCAAAAGGCATGACTAACCACTCATATAATCCAAACTTAGTTTTAAATGCTGTTTTCCAATCATCTCCCAATTTCATACGAATTTGATGGTATCCACTACGCAAATCAACTTTGGAGAATATTGTAGAGCCACTCAATTCATCAAGCATATCATCTAGCCTAGGAATAGGATGACGATAACGAATAGTAATATTATTAATGCCTCTACAATCAACACACATACGTGATGTACCATCCTTTTTCGGCACTAGAATAATAGGAACAGCACAAGGACTAAGGGATTCGCGTATATAACCTTTGTCGAGCAGCTCTTGTACTTGACGCATAATCTCCTTCGTCTCCTCTGGATTGGTACGGTATGGTGCACGGTTTGGCAGTGAAGCACCGGGAATTAAGTCAATTTGATGCTCAATCCCTCGAATAGGCTGTAATCCCGGTGGCACGTCTTGTGGAAAGACGTCAGCGAACTCCTGCAAAATGTTAGTGACAGCAGGAGGCAAAGAGGAAGGCATGTCCTCGAATGAAAATAATGCCTCTTTGCACACAAAAGCATAGCAAATAGATTTGCTGAAATCTAGCTCATCAATATCAGATTTGGTGGCAAATAAACATGCACTTTTCAATTTAATTTCAGAAGCAACACTAGATGGTTTATTATTAGGCTTCATTTGTTGCTCAAATTCTTTTGCCACAATCTGATTTTCACTCTTATTCGTCTCCTGTTTTGCTTTATTAGCTCTATTAATATCATCTTTCAAAATGGAATCAGGAGTCATAGGAAGCAAAGTAATATTTTTATCCTTATGAACAAGAGTATAGTGATTGTTTCTACCATGGTGTACAGAATTTTTATCAAATTGCCATGGTCTACCAAGTAATAAGGAACATGCTTGCATAGGTACCACATCACAATCAACATAATCAGCATATGTAGAGATACTAAAATGCACACGAACAGTACGTGTTACCTTAACCTTGCCGCTGTTGTTGAACCATTGGATGTACTAAGGATGTGGATGTGGTCTTGTGGTGAGAGAAAGCTTCTCCACCATCTCCATGCTAGCCAAGTTGTTGCAGCTCCCTCCGTCTATTATGACACGCACAGAACGTTCCTTCACAACTCCCTTGGTATGGAACAAATTGTGCCTCTGATTTTGCTCAGCTTGTGTGACCTGCACACTCAAAACACGTTGAGCAACTAAACATTCATACCTGTCAGCGTCTTCAGGAGCCATGTATTGCGTCTCATGATCAGAATCATCTCCACCATGTTCTTCACGTGTAATAAGAGCCAATGTCTCCTCATCATAGTCACTAGCGGACTCATATCCACCATCCGCGGTAGCAATCATCACACGCGGAGATTTGCATTCTCTCGCATAATGACCTCCTCCCTTACAACGACGACAAATAATATCACTTGTGTGCCCTGTTGATGCCATGGAAGAAGAAGAACGCTGTGCAGGCCCCGCAGGTGCGCTCTTGGCAGATAATGGTGGTTGTGCCTGTTTTCTTGTATCACGGCTGGAGGTGGCACCGGATGGAGGTGCTGGTGCAGTTGAAGTAGAAGATACACGTGGTGTCCATGATGAAGGTCGGCCTGCAGAAAAGTTAGTTCGCCCCAATGCTTGTCGATCCTGCACTTCACGTTCAACTTTACAAGCAAGATGGAATAAACGAGTGATATTAGTATACTCCTTATAGTCTAGAATGGTCTGAATCTCTCTATTTAATCCACCCAGAAAACGTGCAAGCATAGCTTCATTCTCCTCAACAATACCACATCTAATCATGCCAGTTTGTAATTCCTGATAATATTCTTCTACAGAATTTTTTCCTTGTCTTAAACGCTGCAATATCTGAAGCAATTCACGTTGATAATATGGTGGAACCCAACGCGTACGCATAGCAGTTTTCAAAGCAGCCCAAGTAGTTGGAATAGGATATAATCTACAATGTTCAGACCACCATACACATGCAAAACTAGTGAAAGCACAAACAGCAGCAGCAACTCGTCTCTCCTCAGGATATTGTAAACATGTAAATCGTTGTTCAGTTTCTAACTCCCAAGTAAGATATATATCAGGAACATATCTACCCTCAAATGGTGGAATATTCAATTTCAGTTTAGGAATATGGACATCATCTCGTACCTGAGGTGGTGGTGCAGGCCTACCATTACGAATATATACCTGAGGTCGACCTGCTGGTGGTGGTACAGGTGGCTGCACGTAGTGTTGATTTTGATCAACCTCATCCTCATAATCTCCCACATAATCATCCTCCTCCGCATCAGCAGCAGGAGCCACAGAAGTATCAACAGCAGCACCAACAGTTTGGCCAAACGCAAGAGGAACACGGCTTGCTCGGCGGAGGTCTGCTTCGCGACGTGGAGGTAGTCGTTGTTGTTGTTGTTGGAGAGGTGCGTTAGGTGCAGCGGGTGGTGGTGGTGGAAGACGCGCGAGCAATTCATTAAACTTGTTATCGAGCTTTGTTTCGAAGGTCTTCTCAAAGCCAGTGATCTTCTCCATGGCCTCTTCAAAATTGTTCAGCACATCTTGCACCTGTTCAGTCATCATTTGCTGAAACTTATCATGAAGCTCCTTGTTCGATAAATTCTCCCAGTCAATCTCGTCGGCTTGTGATCCTGGCATGGTTAGCAGCAATAGAAACACACAAGAATATGATCCTACAGACTACAACAAGTGGTGGTGGTAGGTGTCACAAATCCGTCAAGCAAATCTCAAATTCTTACCAGTTCTTACCCAGCAGCAGGCGGTGATCGGCAACCGTTGTAGTCAAAAACTCACAAAGCTTGGATAGAGCGATTACTAGGGAGAGTCAAACGCACGACGTAGATGTATGTGGAGCTGGGAAGGCTTATAATATGGTAGCAAAAAGGGTCAGCAATAATCAATTCAGAGATGCAAAGTTGAATAAACGCTCAACGACGGTACTGTGCTGGTCCTAGGTTAGACTGTGCTAGAGACGCGAGCCTAGAACACTAACAAAATCACGGCGCGGCACGTAAACAAGGAAAAGCGCACTCTGAATTTTTTTTTTCGCTCTTTTTTTTTTGCGCTCTTTTTTTTTTGCGCTGCTTTTTTTTTTGCGAAAAATCACTATAATGGCGAGTGTCTCAAAACTCTTCCTAGCTCAAACTGACAGGATGGGCACGAAATTTTTTCGACCAATTTTTTTTTTTCGACTGCCCGGACCCAAAAACTGGAAACGGGTCAAAAAAACTTCCTATAATGGCACCTGTCTCAAAACACTCAGAAACCCCTAAAAATAGGATAGCCAGAAATTTTTTCGAAAAATGCGTTTTCGAAAAATTTTGGGCCTAAACGGAGCGTGGCTACCCGACTCCGGCAAGGAAACACGAATCGGAATCTAGATGGATCCCGAAAACAAACCTAATAAGCAAAGAACTCGGATTGGTGGTGGATATATGGTGGTGGTATATGGCAGCGGTGGTGGTAGCGGTGGTAGTATATGGATATGGATCGGTGGTGGTATATGGACACGGATTGGTGGTGGTATATGGATGCGGATTCGGTGCGGTGGTGGTAGATGGCAGGGGCGATGATGATGGTGCGGCAGCGGCGTGACAACTTATGACCAGAACTCGAAACTCTAAAAGACTAGACTCTAAGACCAGCAACTAGACACGACGATGCAACCGCAAATTCAACAAAGCAAAACCCTAAAAAGATTATGCAAGGCTCAGATTGGTTCGGATATGATGAACTAACCCTAATTTTTTTTGTGTGGCTTTTTCGTGGACTATAGGTATGAAGAACAGACTCGATCTAAACTACTAAAAAACTGTAAAATCTCACCGAGCAACCTGGAAATCTGATACCACTTGATAGAGGCGAGGGACCCGATCTTTCGATGAGATGGTGGATTTCGCTTTGGTGGAAGTCGACTTTGACGATCCGACTACGAACGTGCGAGGACGTCGCGCCTTAGCAATCGCTAAACCAACTCCGAGAGGTTATTGACCACGCCGGAGCACGATCAACCTGACCACGAGGGTCTGTTTCCTGCGAGCAAACGAAGAACAAGCAAGAAACTAAGATTGCAATCTGGATATTGCGAATATAAGATGAAAGCTTTATTGATCAAGGTGGGGTTCTGTGACGCCTTTGTCTGGTCGTTGAACACAAACGAAGTACGCGAAGTTGCAGCTATGGCGAACTTGTAATCTAAACAAAACCCAAAGTCTAAACGATGCCCTAAGGGCTGTATATATGGAGGAAGAGGGGGGAATTTCGTGGCCCTTGGTGGAGGAGTCCGAAATCAACCCTATCTCTTGTTTCCCCACACATACGGACTCTAAAAATAGCCTATACTTATGTATTTCGAAATTACATGGGCCTGGCCCAATAATAAGGTGACGTAGCACCTAAAATAGCCTCGGGACGAAATTTATGAAGTGGCATCTTGTATATTTCGTCCAAGGCTTCATGCACCCATTATGGTGGCTTCAAAGTCCTGAAATCATCACTTGTAACTCCGTTCTTGTTCCCCTTGCGCATGCCATCATCTCCATGCTTGTTCTTGCTCCAATGTTCATCCTTCTCCAAGCTAGGCCCTTCATTTGTAAGCAAAACAAATGTATCCAATTTAGGCAGCATCATATTCTCATGAACATTAGAATCATTACCAAGAAACGAAAGTACCTGGTAATTTAGTTGGCGTGCACGAGCTCTAGTAATTGGTCCAGTATGTATAGCAGCAGGGGCTGTGGGTGTAACAATTATATTGATGTCCTCATCATCCTCCCCTTCTTGAAATGAAGTCGTCCTCGACGGAAGTTCATCTTCCCCACCCAAATAAGGCTTCAAATCTGCAATGTTAAAAGTGGGACTAACCCCAAAATCTGCAGGCAGCTCAAGTTTATATGCATTATCATTTATTTTCTCTAACACCTTAAAGGGACCATCAGCACGTGGCATTAGCTTTGATTTGCGCAAATCAGGAAATCTATCCTTACGCAAATGTAACCAAACAAGATCTCCAGGTGCAAACACAACATGTTTTCTACCCTTATCTCCAGCAAGTTTATATTTAGCATTCATACGCTCAATGTTTTCCTTAGTTAACTCATGCATTTTTAAAATCAATTCAGCACGTTGTTTAGCATCAAAATTAACCTTCTCCGAAGATGGAAGAGGCAACAAATCAATAGGTGCACGAGGTAGGAAACCATACACAACTTCAAAAGGGTACATCTTAGTAGTAGAATGCAATGAACGATTATAAGCAAATTCAATATGAGGCAAGCATTCCTCCCACATTTTCTTATTATTCTTCAAAACAGCCCTAAGCATAGTAGACAACGTTCTATTGACTACTTCAGTTTGTCCATCAGTTTGGGGGTGACAAGTAGTACTAAAAAGCAGTTTAGTCCCCAACTTAGCCCATAAACATCTCCAAAAGTGGCTAAGAAATTTAGTATCACGATCTGAAACAATAGTATTTGGCACACCATGCAAGCGAATAATTTCACGAAAGAACAAATCAGCAACATTAACAGCATCATTGCTTTTATGACATGGTATAAAGTGTGCCATTTTCGAGAATCTATCCACGACAACAAATATGCTATCCCTCCCCTTCTTTACAATTCTGCATTACATCTTTAAAAGCAGCATCATGCACATATTGATCTTTGATGGTCTCCAAACCAAATATTTTGAAGTCAAGTTGTGAAAGCATAGTATAGCGACGAGACAATGCATCAGCAATAACATTTTCTTTTCCCTTCTTGTGTTTAATGACATAAGGGAAAGTCTCAATGAATTCAACCCATTTAGCATGTCTACGATTCAGTTTAGCTTGACTTTTAATATGTTTCAAAGATTCATGATCAGAATGTATAACAAATTCTTTGGGCCATAAATAATGTTGCCATGTTTCTAAAGTCCGAACAAGAGCATATAATTCTTTATCATAAGTAGAATAATTCAGACTAGGCCCACTCAATTTTTCAGAAAAGTATGCAACAGGTTTGCCATCTTGTAATAACACACCTCCTAATCCAATTCCACTAGCATCACATTCAAGCTCCAAAGTCTTATGAAAATCAGGAAGTTGGAGTAAAGGAGCATGTGTCAACTTATCTTTCAATACCGTGAAGGCTTCTTCCTGTGCGGTACCCCAAACAAAAGGCACATCCTTCTTTGTAAGCTCGTTGAGAGGTGCAGCAATGGTGCTGAAATCTCTCACAAAACGCCTATAGAATCCAGCGAGGCCAAGAAAACTCCTCACTTGTGTGACCGTTTTGGGCTGCGGCCAACTCTCAATAGCTTCAATCTTGGCTTTGTCAACTTCAATTCCCTGTGGAGTAACAACATAGCCAAGAAAAGATACTCGGTCGGTGCAAAAGGTGCACTTCCCAAGGTTACCAAACAAACGTGCATCACGTAGAGCAATAAAAACAGCACGTAAATGTTCCAAATGTTCTTCCAAAGATCTGCTATAAATCAGTATATCATCAAAATAGACTACCACAAATCGTCCAATGAAAGCACGTAAAACTTCGTTCATTAATCTCATGAAAGTACTAGGTGCATTAGTGATAGAGGCAAAGGTGTCTCGTCTTTCGATGAGATGGTGGATTTCGCTTTGGTGGAAGTCGACTTTGACGATCCGACTACGAACGTGCGAGGACGTCGCGCCTTAGCAATCGCTAAACCAACTCCGAGAGGTTATTGACCACGCCGGAGCACGATCAACCTGACCACGAGGGTCTGTTTCCTGCGAGCAAACGAAGAACAAGCAAGAAACTAAGATTGCAATCTGGATATTGCGAATATAAGATGAAAGCTTTATTGATCAAGGTGGGGTTCTGTGACGCCTTTGTCTGGTCGTTGAACACAAACGAAGTACGCGAAGTTGCAGCTATGGCGAACTTTTAATCTAAACAAAACCCAAAGTCTAAACGATGCCCTAAGGGCTGTATATATGGAGGAAGAGGGGGGGAATTTCGTGGCCCTTGGTGGAGGAGTCCGAAATCAACCCTATCTCTTGTTTTCCCACACATACGGACTCTAAAAATAGCCTATACTTATGTATTTGGAAATTACATGGGCCTGGCCCAATAATAAGGTGACGCAGCACCTAAAATAGCCTCGGGACGAAATTTATGAAGTGGCATCTTGTATATTTCGTCCAAGGCTTCATGCACCCATTATGGTGGCTTCAAAGTCCTGAAATCATCACTTGTAACTCCGTTCTTGTTCCCCTTGCGCATGCCATCATCTCCATGCTTGTTCTTGCTCCAATGTTCATCCTTCTCCAAGCTAGGCCCTTCATTTGTAAGCAAAACAAATGTATCCAATTTAGGCAGCATCATATTCTCATGAACATTAGAATCATTACCAAGAAACGAAAGTACCTGGTAATTTAGTTGGCGTGCACGAGCTCTAGTAATTGGTCCAGTATGTATAGCAGCAGGGGCTGTGGGTGTAACAATTGTATTGATGTCCTCATCACTATGCGGAGAGCTCGACCGATGATGGAAGCTCCTCCTCGAGCGATAGCGAGAAGGAGGACAGTGACGGTGATGACGACGGCACCGATGGGGAGGACGATGGCTCTGACTCCGGCTGAACACCAGCCGCGCCACCACCGTCAGGCGGCGGCACCACCGTCTGCACCTGCATCTTCTCCCCGGCAAGGAGATATGCTGAGGAGTTGGATGTGCGTGTGTGGATGGTGTCTCCGGCTCCTCCATCAGCCTTCCAGCTGGACCCCGGCATGCTCCCTCGTGGGCTTCGTCTTCGTTCGCCCTGCTGCCTCCTGCTGGCCCTGGTGCTCTCGACTAGGAGGTTGTCCCCGCCGCTCTCTTCACCATCACCTTCGCCCGCGCCCTCCCGATCTTGTCAGGCTCCTTGCTACGGGACCTGACGAGGTCAGGCTAGGCTTCTGCCCAGGCGCTCCTTTTGCCCTCTTCGCCTCCCACCATAATGCCTAGGAGGAGAGGGACAAGAAAGGGATTACGAGGTACTTATCTTTTTTCAGTATAAAATATGTAGGCATCTGCCAAAGTTTAGTCTAAATTATGTAATATTCTTTATCCACGTTCGGGTTCTGTAAGATCTGTACTTGCTTATTAGCATATTAACGAAAAAGACAAGCCTTGCTGGGTACTTGTGCATGTGTCATGTCCATGCAGAGGTCATATGCCTCTATACATTTAATTAAACAAGTTTTCCCGGCAGGCTATCCTGCCGGTGCCTTTAGTTTGCTGCCGTGGGGCTAGGCCTGCTGGGCACAAACTGCAGCAAGGGACCAGCCCCCCGCCGAACCTTTTCCGTCAAAGGCCACTGCGACCATCTCGACCGAAGCAACATTCGAGTCAGAGGATGGGAGCACCTATGTTTTGAAGGTGGCGAGGTTTTCATATGCACAAGTTTCATTTTACAGAACAGGTATGGATAAGAAGGAACTTATCTGTTTGGCCTACCGGGGACCGCTATGTAGGCTTGTCTTTGTTTCTTCTCTTCGAGACCGAGTCCGCGGCAAGAACCCTGCAGCTTAGTGCAGATGAAAACAGAGCTACATGTGATATTATTTACATGATCATGCTAAGCTCATGATATGCTTATACATGCATGCGATCTTCTTCAGGGCCCCCAGCGCTTCGTTTATTTATTTGTTGCTCAGGGTGTGTGCCTGGCTTTGTACAAAGGGTTACATGAAACATCAACAAGGCTTGTACAAAAGGGTGGGTGCCGGGCAGGGCCCGACAGCCGCTCTTTACTGGTAGAACTTACAGAGATGCATAATGTTCCATGAGTTCTGCAACTGAATGCCATCTCCGGTCTCCAGACGGACTGCGCCGGGTCTACTGACTCGTACTACCCGGTAAGGGCTTTCCCACTTCGGCGTCAACTTCTTTGCACCCTTGGCGGACTGAAGACGCTTAAGGACAAGGTCGCCTTCCTCAAAGCTCCAGGCGGCTGTGATAGTGACGCAGTGCTTGCTAGTAGCGCGCAACACGCGTAGTAGCACGGAGACGGTTCTCCTCAAGTAGCACAGTGTCGTCACGCCGGTGCTGTTCTTGCACCACTTCATCGTAGGCAAGCACTCGAGGTGATCCATATATGAGTTCGGTGGGGACAACTACTTCTGCCCCATAGACTAGGCGGAAGGGAGTCTGGTCGGTAGCTCGATTCGGAGTTGTCTGGAGGGACCAAAGAACCACCGGCAGCTCATCGATCCATCACCTGCCACACTTCTGTAGCATATCAAATGTTCTGGTTTTGAGTCCTCGCAACACTTCAGCATTTTCCCTATCAGCTTGTCCGTTGCTTCTGGGATGTGCAATAGAGGAAAATGAGACTTTGCTTCTGAGGGCATGAACATATTGCATGAAGGCGTGTCTTGTGAATTGGGTGCCGTTGTCAGTGATGATTCTGGCGGGTAATCCGAGACGGCACACCAATCCTTTCAAGAACTTCATGGCTGACTGTGCGGTCACCTTTCTCACGGTCTCCACTTCCAGCCACTTTGTAAACTTTTCGATTGCAACACATAAGAATTCAAAGTCCCCGGTAGCACAGGGGAAGGGGCCCAAGATGTCGAGTCCCCAGACCAAAAATGGCCATGACAAAGGGATCGTTTGGAGAGCTTGAGCAGACTAATGGATATTCTTGGAGTGGAATTGCTAGGCTTCACACTAGGTGACTGTAAGTGCATCTAGTGCCCCTTAGTGATTTTGGTGTATTGAAGACTTATAGGTTAACGGACTAATGTGTTTCTAAGTGTACACAGGTTCGATAAGTCTATGAGGAGTTTGATATTTAAGATGAAAGTCAACCCTTAGAAATGAATGTCTTCAGTTGAAGACTTTGGTTTTCTTGAAGATTTTGAAAATGAGGAAATTGGTGTGACCTTGAAGACTTCGATATTGATGCGAGGATTATGAAGCATGAAGGCTTGTTTTTGTAGTTTCATTTTTCTCTTTATTGAGTCATAGGAAGCACCGAACTATTAAAGGGGGTCGAGGAGTTAGGAATTCGCCAGTGCGGGTTGCCTAGAAGTGAGGAACATGATAGCCCTGAGGAATTTGAGAGCTCAAATTTCTAACTGTTGTTGTGCTACGCGCCAGCTGTCCCAAAATGTCATATCCACCTAATGGTCATATCATTAAAGGGCAGTTATGTCTTATCATGTTGGGATGCTCCCCGGCTATAAATAGCCGCCCCCTACGACCACTAGATGGTTAGCTGCTCCGAGAGAAACTGACACTTGTCATTGAGAGCATCCCATCCTCCGAGGACTTTGAGCAAAAATCATCAAGTGAGGAAAAACCCAAACCTAAACACCTACAACCCAAAGTGCTTGAGCATGACTGAAGAGATTGTTCCTATGTGGAACCTACGCCTATTACCTTTTAAGACTATGCATCTTCGATACAGTTAGGCGTCATGGTCTAGAGCATCCAAGAGGAATTGTGGATCGCTGAGTGACCGAGTCTGTGTAGGTTTGGAAGTCACCTGAAGACTTACCACGAGTGATTGGGCGAGGTCTGTGTGACCTTAGCACAAGGAGAATATGGTGAGGACTATGTGCCCTCGGGTTTAAATACATGTCCGCTCCAACCAGACGTACAACTGTCACAGCAATTGGAACTGGTCTACCAAATCATTGTCTTCACCAAGCTACTGGTTATATTTCCTCAACCCTTTGATTTCCTCATTCATGTGTTGAGGAACTTGATCGTTACTGTTTGAAGACTTTGACTGAAGACTTTATCAATTTGCTAAATCCTAAATCTTCAGTCATCTTATCTTCATCCTACTTATCCTGTTTACACGCTACATGTACTCTGTGCTTGTTTCATATCATCTTGATGACTGTGTTATTGCTATGTTATGCTTGCACCTGAGTACTTATTCCGCTGCTTGTATTTCCTCGCTTAGCAAATTCCTCAAGTTGAATTTCCTCAGTGATGAATTTGTAAAAATCGCCTATTCACCCCCCTCTAGTCGATATAACGCACTTTCAATTGGTATCAGAGCAAGGTACTCCCTTGTTCTGTGTGATTTTGGTTTAACCACCTGGAGTTTTAGTTATGTTAACTGCAGGCATGATCAAGGTCTCGGCTGGGTGTCCTACCTTCAATCGAAAAGACTACCCCTACTGGAAGAATAAGATGCACATACATCTTGATGCAATTGACAATGATCTCTGGTAAGTTGTGGAAAATAGTGTTCCCTCCATCACTCCTTTCGTGAACACTACTGATGTGAAGAGATTCAAGCAACTCGACTCTCAAGCAAAGAATATTATATGTGGCCATCTGAGCAAAGGACAATATGACAGAGTGAGTACTTTGGAGATAGCAAAGCTTATCTGAGATAGGCCGTCCAAGGTCAACGAAGGAGCCTCAACTGAACATGACTCTCGAGTTGACGTTCTTCGCAATCTTTTCAACCGCTTCAAAAGACCCGACAACGATTTTTTTAGCAAACCTTCGATTGCCTCACTGACATCTCAAATGAGCTTCAAGCACTTTGTGCCATTAACATCATCGACCATGAGGTGGTGAAGAAATTGTCGAGTTCACTTGATTCCTCATTCGATACACTGGCACTGATGATTCAAGAATGTGGAGACTACAAGTCACTTGATCCTACTAATATCCTTGAGAGACTGAACACTCAAGAATTCCAACTAGCTGAGAAGAGAGATCTCTACGGGCCAAGCTATGGAAGATCACACGCACTAAAAGCCAAGGCAATTTCCTCATCTAAAGGGGAATATTCTGATAGCAGCCTTGGTGATCCTGAAGAACTAAGCCAGGAGCTAGAAATGCTCATGCGGAAATTCCAGAAGTTCTCAAGACATGGTCGCTTTGGAAAATCTTCAAGAGGTGATGACATGAGATTAGATTTCTCATCCCGCGATTACAAGAGGACTTGGCACAAATGCAAGAAACTGGTCACTACATAACTGATTGTCCTTAGTGGGCAAAGGAATCAAAGAAGAAGAAGCACAAGGATGATAGTTCAGATGACTCGAAGAAGAAGAAGAAATCTTCAAAGTCCTCATCGTCAGAATCTTCAAAGTCCTCAACTCACAAGAAGAGCAGATCCAAAAAGGCCCGGGCATTCATTGGCAAGGAAATGGATTCTGAAGCTGAATCTGAGGAAAATGAGGAAGAGGAGGAATATGAGGAGTCAGACTCTGGTGTGGCGAGCCTAGCTCTCGCTACTGCTTTCGTCAGCAAGTCCATCTTCAGCACTAAGGACATGGCAACACCAACACCGCTAATGATGGCGATGATGACTACACTCCCACCTATTGCTTCATGGCAAAAGGTGCCAAGGTACTCAAATATCCCTTCTCTGAATCAAGTGAGGATGAATATGATGAAAATCTCAAACCTAGCTATTCCAAACTTGCTAATATTGCCATCAAACACCAAAAGACTTTTGAAAATGTTCAAAATCTGCTAGACAAAAGCGATGACCTGTTGGGTGAGGAAATGGGTCGAACTCAAACTCTAAATGATAATATTCAGCGACTACATCCTAAGTTTGTTAACCTTCAAAGTCCTCATAACACTCTCTTAACCGATCATGAGAAGCTTTCTTATGAATTTCTTCAAAGAAAGCAAGATCTTGAGAAGCTAAGAGTGAGTCATGAAGATCTTCAGAAGGAAAATGATTCATTGCTTTCTCAACAGATCAGTTTCGCTCAGGAAGAATTCGTTCCACCATGTTTGAAATGCATTGAATGTGAATCTGCTAATTCTTCACCTGAAAGTTCAAATGCTTCTATTGCTGCAAATTCTTCAAGTATCTTTGTGGTCACAAATTCCTCATCTGAGGATACCACAAGTATCACTGACGACAATGCAGGGTTGAAGGAATTGTATGTGACAGGCATGTACGAAAGCCTCAAAGGGCATCAGGCTCTTTGTGATGTGCTTAAAAAGAAGATCCTCAATAGAAACCCTAGGAAAGAGGGTATTTCCTTTGAGAGGAAACTCAATGCTGATGGGACCTACTGGAAACCTGAGCAGTATCCCAAAACCACATGGGTTGCTGCAAAATGACCCCCCGTAGATCCAACCACTTTATCTGGCTTTACATGTGAATCTTCATATTCATCTAATGAGTCATTTGACTCCAACTATAAACTATTCAAAAATCAGAATGGTGCAGTATTTGCTAGATATGTTGGAACTAACTGCAGGAATGGTCCCCCTATGAAGAAAATCTGGGTTCCCAAAAGGTGCTTGAAAGTCTTCAAGTCAATGTCATCATGACACCACCTGTGAAGAATAGGAACCCCAAATCAAATTCTTCATATGGACCAAAGTTTCATATGGATCCAAGTCCTCATATGGACCAAATTCCTCACATGGATCAAATTCCTCACATGGATCCAAATCCTCATATGACCATTATCGTGCTAATGCTTCTGTTTTGCATGGAAAATCTAAGAGCTGTGAATATGTGCATTATTCTTAAAATCATTATGTTCATAAGTCCTCAAAGAATTTCTCTGCTTGTTCATATGCCTACTCCAACCCCTCTTATGTGAAATGAAGTGCACTGGCTTCAATGACACCTTTCTCCTATGGAGCTCGCAAAATGATGAACTCTTTGCCACCCCTCTAAATGCGGGTGGTGAAGAAAAAGAACTAATCTCTTATGCAGGGTCAGGTCTCCACATGAACTTGAACGTATGAAGAATTTGCTGGAGACCTGAATATGCTTGAAAGGATGCAAGCTAATCATGAAGAAATGATTACTCATTTCTCACGTCCTCATACTGCTATATCTGTTGTACTGCTTGATGAAATTCAATCTGATGAATTTGGTGACATATTCTTCACTGATAAAGTATATGAGTCTGTAAGATGCACTAATTCATCTGCAAGATGATCAACCCAAAGCTACTGAGTGGGTCCTCGATAGTGGATGTACAAATCACATGACCGGTGACAAGAACTTATTGATGGACACTGCTTTATCTCCATCGCATCCGAGGCATATCACCTACGCTGACAAAGGCAAAATCAAGGTATTACGTCTAGGTAGGGCCAATGGAAATGCAACTTCAAATTCAAGATCAAAAGCTGCAAGTCTAAGCTACAGAAAAGAGGTCAAAAGCAAATGGCCGCGTCCGGCACCTAGCTAGTCTTCTTTTCTTCCTACCAGGGCGGAGCTAAGTGCTTTCACTCGCCTTGAGTGGGAGCCCCCCAGGCCCGAGGGAGGCACTCCGGAGACTCCGGGGCGTGTACAACCCCACTAATTATTACGTGAGAGTGTCACGAGCGGAGACCTTCACAGACACGAGCCTTGCTTCATATCGCCAGGCAAGGGCCCTGCCTTGTGCCGCCCTCAACCACCGTTGGGGCGTCCGGAAACCAGGACGATACCAAGGGGGAAAGGGGACGCTAGCGGCGCCCTCGGCGACCTCAGGCCCTTTGCCGGGGGAAAGGCTCGCCAGTGCCTCCCCGGCAGAGGACCTACCTCCGGGGGACACCTTGCTCCATGCGATGCGGGGAGGGGCCTTGCTCGCAGCTCCTCCCATGTAGCCCCCAGTGCGCTTCCCTTGATTGAAGGGGGGCTGCCGTGTAGGGGCCATCGTCCACTACAGTTACCTGATTCACTTGCGACCCATGGTTAGCGTAAGCCTGATCTTGAGATATTAGTGGTACCCTGTAACTGTTTTCGCCGGCGTGGTCGGCGAGGCTCCTGGGTGGCTCCTGGAAGGCTTCAACTTCCAGCATCTCCTCTTCCCATCCTGGCTCGAGGAACGAGCCGGGGTCATCTTCCGGCGTGTACTCCTGGTCCATCATGTGGGGCACATAGGCCTCTGGAGCTGTCGCCCCGGAAACCTTGCTGAAGTGCCCCGCGCTCCACATCGCCCGGCCCAGCACGCCGCTCTGAGGATGGTAGGGCGGCATCCCCCTGGGGCCGTGGGTGGCAATGCTTATGCATGCACCCATTGGGGGAGGCACAGGTGCAGTTGGGTGTCTGGCGCCGCTAGTTGCGCTAGTGCCGATGAAACTTCCTGGTGCGCTCGGGGGCACGCGGGCACGACAAGGCCCACCGTGCGAGCCGGCCGCAGCCTGAGGCATGAAAAGGGAGGAAAAAGGCGGCGTACCCCTGGTTGTGGCGTCCAACAGCTCGACAACGCGCTCCAGCAAGGCATCTCGGTTGCTCTCCCTCGGTAGGCACCGCAGCAGCTCCCGCGCCACTGTGAGCGCGGCCCTCATGTTCTCTTGTCCCCGTCGGGTGTGCGGCGCCGTCGCTGCGGCGTAGCTTGAGGCCCTTGCGGCGGCCTACGCGTGCCGCAGGTTAAGGTTGGAAGGCGTCGGACCACGCCGCCCGTGCCCCATGGCGTTTGGCGGCGCACGTGCCGCCTGGAGCACGGAGTTGAGGTCTTCTTGGGCGGACGATGCTGCCCGGGCTGGCCAAGCTGCCCAGTGGTCAGTGTCGGCCCTCTGGTCGCCGGACATCAGCGCTGCAGAGTGTTGGCGGGTCTGCTGATGGAAGAGAGGCTTCGGCACACCCCTACCTGGCGCGCCAAATGTTGGAATACGGGTTCTAGCAAAACCCTTGAGGTTCGAACTCTAGGGTGCACACGAAGATCACTCCCCTAGCTCACGCCCTCACCATGATCCCAGAGCTAAGCATGTCAAACTTGCAGAACAAAGGACAGAGAGTTTATACTGGTTCGGGCCACCGTTGTGGTGTAATACCCTACTCCAGGGTGGTGTGGTGGATTGTGATAGAGGCAAAGGTGTCCCGTCTTTCGATGAGATGATGGATATCGCTTTGGTGGAAGTCGACTTTGACGATCTGACTACGAACGTGCGAGGACGTCGCGCCTTAGCAATCGCTAAACCAACTCCGAGAGGTTATTGACCACGCCGGAGCACGATCAACCTGACCACGAGGGTCTGTTTCCTGCGAGCAAACGAAGAACAAGCAAGAAACTAAGATTGCAATCTGGATATTGCGAATATAAGATGAAAGCTTTATTGATCAAGGTGGGGTTCTGTGACGCCTTTGTCTGGTCGTTGAACACAAACGAAGTACGCGAAGTTGCAGCTATGGCGAACTTTTAATCTAAACAAAACCCAGAGTCTAAAAGGTGCCCTAAGGGCTGTATATATGGAGGAAGAGAGGGGGAATTTCGTGGCCCTTGGTGGAGGGGTCCGAAATCAACCCTATCTCTTGTTTCCCCACACATACGGACTCTAAAAATAGCCTATGCTTATGTATTTCGAAATTACATGGGCCTGGCCCAATAAAAAGGTGACGCAGCACCTATAATAGCCTCGGGACGAAATTTATGAAGTGGCATCTTGTATATTTCGTCCAAGGCTTCATGCACCCATTATGGTGGCTTCAAAGTCCTGAAATCATCACCCAAGGACTTTGAAGCC
>NC_041382.1:367181842-367263231 GCF_002162155.2 Triticum dicoccoides | reverse complement strand
TAGACTTTGGGTTTTGTTTAGATTAAAAGTTCGCCATAGCTGCAACTTCGCGTACTTCGTTTGTGTTCAACGACCAGACAAAGGCGTCACAGAACCCCACCTTGATCAATAAAGCTTTCATCTTATATTCGCAATATCCAGATTGCAATCTCAGTTTCTTGCTTGTTCTTCGTTTGCTCGCAGGAAACAGACCCTCGTGGTCAGGTTGATCGTGCTCCGGCGTGGTCAATAACCTCTCGGAGTTGGTTTAGCGATTGCTAAGGCGCGACGTCCTCGCACGTTCGTAGTCGGATCGTCAAAGTCGACTTCCACCAAAGCGAAATCCACCATCTCATCGAAAGACGGGACACCTTCGCCTCTATCAAGTGGTATCAGATTTCCAGGTTGCTCGGTGAGATTTTACAGTTTTTCGTAGTTTAGATCGAGTCTGTTCTTCATACCTAGAGTCCACGAAAAAGCCACAAAAAAAATTAGGGTTAGTTCATCATATCCGAACCAATCTGAGCCTTTGCATAATCTTTTTAAGGTTTTGCTTTGTTGAATTTGCGGTTGCATCGTCGTGTCTAGTTGCTGGTCTTAGAGTCTAGTCTTTTAGAGTTTCGAGTTCTGGTCATAAGTTGTCACGCCGCCGCCGCACCATCATCATCGCCCCTGCCATCTACCACCACCGCTCCGAATTCGTATCCATATCCATATACTACCACCGCTACCACCACCGCTGCCATATACCACCACCATATATCCACCACCAATCCGAGTTCCTTGCTTATTAGGGTTGTTTTCGAGATCCATCTAGATTCCGATTCGTGTTTCCTTGCCGGAGTCGGGTAGCCACGCTCCGTTTAGGCCCAAAATTTTTCGAAAACGCATTTTTCGAAAAAATTTCTGGCTATCCTATTTTAGGTGTTTCTGAGTGTTTTGAGACAGGTGCCATTATAGGAAGTTTTTTTTGACCCGTTTCCAGTATTTGGGTCCGGGCAGTCGAAAAAAAAAATTTGGTCGAAAAATTTCATGTCCATCCTGTCAGTTTGAGCTAGGAAGAGTTTTGAGACACTCGCCATTATAGTGATTTTTCGCAAAAAAAAAAAAGCTGCGCAAAAAAAAAGAGCGCAAAAAAAAAAGAGCGAAAAAAAAATTCAGAGTGTGCTTTTCCCTTGTTTACGTGCCGCGCCGTGATTTTGTTGGTGTTCTAGGCTCGCGTCTCTAGCACAGTCTAGCCTAGGACCAGCACAGTACCGTCGTTGAGCGTTTATTCAACTTTGCATCTCTGAATTGATTATTGCTGACCCTTTTTGCTACCATAGTATAAGCCTTCCCAGCTCCACATACATCTACGTCGTGCGTTTGACTCTCCCTGGTAATCGCTCTATCCAAGCTTTGAGAGTTTTGACTACAACGGTTGCCGATCACCGCCTGCTGCTGGGTAAGAACTGGTAAGAATTTGAGATTTGCTTGACGGATTTGTGACACCCACCACCACCATTTGTTCGTAGTCTGTAGGATCATATTCTTGTGTGTTTCTATTGCTGCTAACCATGCCAGGATCACAAGCCGACGAGATTGACTGGGAGAATTTATCGAACAAGGAGCTTCATGATAAGTTTCAGCAAATGATGACTGAACAGGTGCAAGATGTGCTGAACAATTTTGAAGAGGCCATGGAGAAGATCACTGGCCTTGAGAAGACGTTCGAAACAAAGCTCGATAACAAGTTTAATGAATTGCTCGCGCGTCTTCCACCACCACCACCCGCTGCACCTAACGCACCTCTCCAACAACAACAACAACGACTACCTCCACGTCGCGAAGCAGACCTCCGCCGAGCAAGCCGTGTTCCTCTTGCGTTTGGCCAAACTGTTGGTGCTGCTGTTGATACTTCTATGGCTCCTGCTGCTGATGCAGAGGAGGATGATTATGTGGGAGATTATGAGGATGAGGTTGATCAAAATCAACACTACGTGCAGCCACCTGTACCGCCACCAGCAGGTCGACCTCAGGTATATATTCGTAATGGTAGGCCTGCACCACCACCTCAGGTACGAGATGATGTCCATATTCCTAAACTGAAATTGAATATTCCACCATTTGAGGGTAGATATGTTCCTGATATATATCTTACTTGGGAGTTAGAAACTGAACAACGATTTACATGTTTACAATATCCTGAGGAGAGACGAGTTGCTGCTGCTGTTTGTGCTTTCACTAGTTTTGCATGTGTATGGTGGTCTGAACATTGTAGATTGTATCCTATTCCAACTACTTGGGCTGCTTTGAAAACTGCTATGCGTACGCGTTGGGTTCCACCATATTATCAACGTGAATTGCTTCAAAAATTGCAGCATTTAAGACAAGGAAAAAATTCTGTAGAAGAATATTATCAGGAATTACAAACTGGCATGATTAGATGTGGTATTGTTGAGGAGAATGAAGCTATGCTTGCACGTTTTCTGGGTGGATTAAATAGAGAGATTCAGACCATTCTAGACTATAAGGAGTATACTAATATCACTCATTTATTCCATCTTGCTTGTAAAGTTGAACGTGAAGTGCAGGATCGACAAGCATTGGGGCGAACTAACTTTTCTGCAGGCCGACCTTCATCATGGACACCACGTGCATCTTCTACTTCAACTGCACCAGCACCTCCATCCGGTGCCACCTCCAGCCGTGATACAAGAAAACAGGCACAACCACCATTATCTGCCAAGAGCGCACCTGTGGGGCCTGCACAGCGTTCTTCTTCTTCCATGGCATCAACAGGGCACACAAGTGATATTATTTGTCGTCGTTGTAAGGGAGGAGGTCATTATGCGAGAGAATGCAAATCTCCGCGTGTGATGATTGCTACCGCGGATGGTGGATATGAGTCCGCTAGTGACTATGATGAGGAGACTTTGGCTCTTATTACACGTGAAGAACATGGTGGAGATGATTCTGATCATGAGACGCAATACATGGCTCCTGAAGACGCTGACAGGTATGAATGTTTAGTTGCTCAACGTGTTTTGAGTGTGCAGGTCACACAAGCTGAGCAAAATCAGAGGCACAATTTGTTCCATACCAAGGGAGTTGTGAAGGAACGTTCTGTGCGCGTCATCATAGACGGAGGGAGTGCAACAACTTGGCTAGCATGGAGATGGTGGAGAAGCTTTCTCTCACCACATTACCACATCCACATCCTTACTACATCCAATGGTTCAACAACAGCGGCAAGGTTAAGGTAACACGTACTGTTCGTGTGCATTTTAGTATCTCTACATATGCTGATTATGTTGATTGTGATGTGGTACCTATGCAAGCATGTTCCTTATTACTTGGTAGACCATGGCAATTTGATAAAAATTCTGTACACCATGGTAGAAACAATCACTATACTCTTGTTCATAAGGATAAAAATATTACTTTGCTTCCTATGACTCCTGATTCCATTTTGAAAGATGATATTAATAGAGCTAATAAAGCAAAACAGGAGACGAATAAGAGTGAAAATCAGATTGTGGCAAAAGAATTTGAGCAACAAATGAAGCCTAAAAATAAACCATCTAGTGTTGCTTCTGAAATCAAATTGAAAAGTGCATGTTTATTTGCCACCAAATCTGATATTGATGAGCTAGATTTCAGCAAATCTGTTTGCTATGCTTTTGTGTGCAAAGAGGCATTATTTTCATTCGAGGACGTGCCTTCCTCTTTGCCTCCTGCTGTCACTAACATTTTGCAGGAGTTCGCTGACGTCTTTCCACAAGACGTGCCACCGGGATTACCGCCTATTCGAGGGATTGAGCATCAAATTGACATAATTCCCGGTGCTTCACTGCCAAACCGTGCACCATACCGTACCAATCCAGAGGAGACGAAGGAGATTATGCGTCAAGTACAAGAGCTTCTCGACAAAGGTTATATACGCGAATCCCTTAGTCCTTGTGCTGTTCCTATTATTCTAGTGCCGAAAAAGGATGGTACATCACGTATGTGTGTTGATTGTAGAGGCATTAATAATATTACTATTCGTTATCGTCATCCTATTCCTAGGCTAGATGATATGCTTGATGAATTGAGTGGCTCTACAATATTCTCCAAAGTTGATTTGCGTAGTGGATACCATCAAATTCGTATGAAATTGGGAGATGAATGGAAAACAGCATTTAAAACTAAGTTTGGATTATATGAGTGGTTAGTCATGCCTTTTGGGTTAACTAATGCGCCTAGTACTTTCATGAGACTAATGAACGAAGTTTTACGTGCTTTCATTGGACGATTTGTGGTAGTGATGAGGACATCAATACAATTGTTACACCCACAGCCCCTGCTGCTATACATATTGGACCAATTACTAGAGCTCGTGCACGCCAACTAAATTATCAGGTACTTTCGTTTCTTGGTAATGATTCTAATGTTCATGAGAATATGATGCTGCCTAAATTGGATACATTTGTTTTGCTTACAAATGAAGGGCCTAGCTTGGAGAAGGATGAACATTGGAGCAAGAACAAGCATGGAGATGATGGCATGCGCAAGGGGAACAAGAACGGAGTTACAAGTGATGATTTCAGGACTTTGAAGCCACCATAATGTGTGCATGAAGCCTTGGACGAAATATACAAGATGCCACTTCATAAATTTCGTCCCGAGGCTATTTTAGGTGCTGCGTCACCTTATTATTGGGCCAGGCCCATGTAATTTCGAAATACATAAGTATAGGCTATTTTTAGAGTCCGTATGTGTGGGAAAACAAGAGATAGGGTTGATTTCGGACCCCTCCACCAAGGGCCACGAAATTCCCCCCTCTTCCTCCATATATACAGCCCTTAGGGCATCGTTTAGACTTTGGGTTTTGTTTAGATTAAAAGTTCGCCATAGCTGCAACTTCGCGTACTTCGTTTGTGTTCAACGACCAGACAAAGGCGTCACAGAACCCCACCTTGATCAATAAAGCTTTCATCTTATATTCGCAATATCCAGATTGCAATCTTAGTTTCTTGCTTGTTCTTCGTTTGCTCGCAGGAAACAGACCCTCGTGGTCAGGTTGATCGTGCTCCGGCGTGGTCAATAACCTCTCGGAGTTGGTTTAGCGATTGCTAAGGCGCGACGTCCTCGCACGTTCGTAGTCGGATCGTCAAAGTCGACTTCCACCAAAGCGAAATCCACCATCTCATCGAAAGACGGGACACCTTTGCCTCTAACACATTACCAAGAAACGAAAGTACCTGGTAATTTAGTTGGCGTGCACGAGCTCTAGTAATTGGTCCAGTATGTATAGCAGCAGGGACTGTGGGTGTAACAATTGTATTGATGTCCTCATCATCCTCCCCTTCTTGAAATGAAGTCGTCCTCGACGGAAGTTCATCTTCCTCACCCAAATAAGGCTTCAAATCTGCAATGTTAAAAGTGGGACTAACCCCAAAATCTGCAGGCAGCTCAAGTTTATATGCATTATCATTTATTTTCTCTAACACCTTAAAGGGACCATCAGCACGTGGCATTAGCTTTGATTTGCGCAAATCAGGAAATCTATCCTTACGCAAATGTAACCAAACAAGATCTCCAGGTGCAAACACAACATGTTTTCTACCCTTATCTCCAGCAAGTTTATATTTAGCATTCATACGCTCAATGTTTTCCTTAGTTAACTCATGCATTTTTAAAATCAATTCAGCACGTTGTTTAGCATCAAAATTAACCTTCTCCGAAGATGGAAGAGGCAACAAATCAATAGGTGCACGAGGTAGGAAACCATACACGACTTCAAAAGGGCACATCTTAGTAGTAGAATGCAATGAACGATTATAAGCAAATTCAATATGAGGCAAGCATTCCTCCCACATTTTCTTATTATTCTTCAAAACAGCCCTAAGCATAGTAGACAACGTTCTATTGACTACTTCAGTTTGTCCATCAGTTTGGGGGTGACAAGTAGTACTAAAAAGCAGTTTAGACCCCAACTTAGCCCATAAACATCTCCAAAAGTGGCTAAGAAATTTAGTATCACGATCTGAAACAATAGTATTTGGTACACCATGCAAGCGAATAATTTCACGAAAGAACAAATCAGCAACATTAACAGCATCATCGCTTTTATGACATGGTATAAAGTGTGCTATTTTCGAGAATCTATCCACGACAACAAATATGCTATCCCTCCCCTTCTTTGTTCGAGGTAAACCTAAAACAAAGTCCATAGATATATCCTCCCAAGGAACACTAGGTACAGGCAAAGGCATATATAAACCATGAGGATTGAGTCGTGACTTAGCTTTTTGACATGTAGTGCATCGAGCAATAAAACGCTCAACATCCCGTCTCATCTTTGGCCAAAAGAAATGTGTAGCAAGTACGTCCTCCGTCTTCTTCACGCCAAAATGTCCCATTAATCCTCCTCCATGCGCTTCCTGCAACAACAAAAGATGAACGGAGCTAGCTGGAATGCATAGCTTGTTAGCAAGAAACACAAATCCATCATTAACGACAAACTTGTTCCACATTCTTCCTTCTTTACAATTCTGCATTACATCTTTAAAATCAGCATCATGCACATATTGATCTTTGATGGTCTCCAAACCAAATATTTTGAAGTCAAGTTGTGAAAGCATAGTATAGCGACGAGACAATGCATCAGCAATAACATTTTCTTTTCCCTTCTTGTGTTTAATGACATAAGGGAAAGTCTCAATGAATTCTACCCATTTAGCATGTCTACGATTCAGTTTAGCTTGACTTTTAATATGTTTCAAAGATTCATGATCAGAATGTATAACAAATTCTTTGGGCCATAAATAATGTTGCCATGTTTCTAAAGTCCGAACAAGAGCATATAATTCTTTATCATAAGTAGAATAATTCAGACTAGGCCCACTCAATTTTTCAGAAAAGTATGCAACAGGTTTGCCATCTTGTAATAACACACCTCCTAATCCAATTCCACTAGCATCACATTCAATGATGAGGACATGACTACCTTGGATATGACCAAAAATATTGCATATATGCATATTTGTCAGGTGATTTCTAGTGCAAAATATTCAATAATCTATTTATGTTATCCAGAACAAAAATACTTCACACACTTTTGTGTTTTGTCTAATTGCAGGTGTATGGGACATTTGTACAATCCACATATGAAGATAAGGAAGAAAGAGATGTTTATTTGCTGTCCAAAAAGTTCTCTCACGTCACTTTTGGCCCAAGAGAAGATAGAGTCCAGGTCTCTCACGTTCTGGATTCAGATTCGGACTGCACAGACACACCTGACTCAAAACGCACACAAGTTTTTCATACGGACTCCGACTTGGGTGATTCTTTTTTTGTTGGAAACTAGATTTCGTGCACTTTCCAACCCAATTGGAATCACCTTCAAATTCGTCCGGAGCGTTGAGTTGTGGACGAAACAATCTGATGCTGCAGCAGAATCCGAGTCAAACTACAAGTCCAAAGGTGTTACATCACCTCCACTTGGGCCCATTGGCCTTGTACGACCTAGATTTAGTTTTAGGCTGCCTTGGGACGTCCTCCCACCTCCTTGGCCGCCACCCCTTGCTCCTATATAAGTAGATCCATCTAGTAGCTTTTCCTTGGGATTTGTTTAGTTAAAAGTTAGCCATTGCAACTTCGTGTACTTCGTTTGTGTCCAACGACCAGACCAAGACCGCTTCCGGATCCCCACCATTATCAATACTTCATATATATTCGCAATATTCAGATTGCTTTATCATATTCTTGCTCGTTCTTCGATTGCTTGCAGGAATAGACCTTCGTGGTCAGGTTGATTGTGCTCCAGCATGGTCAATAACCTCTCGGAGTTGGTTTAGCGATTGCTAAGGCGCAACGTCGTGCACGTTTGTAGTCGGATCGTCATAGTCGTCTCCACCAAATCGATAGTTATCATCTCATCGAAAGATCGGGACACCCCGCCTCTATCAATGTGCATAATGCTGATTTTAAAGATGTAATGCAGAATTGCAAAGAAGGAAGAATGTGGAACAAGTTTGTCATTAACGATGGATTTGTGTTTCGTGCTAACAAGCTATGCATTCCAGCTAGCTCCGTTCGTCTTTTGTTGTTGCAGGAGGCGCATGGAGGAGGATTAATGGGACACTTTGGCGTGAAGAAGACGGAGGACGTACTTGCTACACATTTCTTTTGGCCAAAGATGAGACGGGATGTTGAGCGTTTTATTGCTCGCTGCACTACATGTCAAAAAGCTAAGTCACGACTCAATCCTCATGGTTTATATATGCCTTTGCCTGTACCTAGTGTTCCTTGGGAGGATATATCTATGGACTTTGTTTTAGGTTTACCTCGAACAAAGAAGGGGAGGGATAGCATATTTGTTGTCGTGGATAGATTCTCGAAAATGGCACACTTTATACCATGTCATAAAAGCGATGATGCTGTTAATGTTGTTGATTTGTTCTTTCGTGAAATTATTCGCTTGCATGCTGTGCCAAGTACTATTGCTTCAGATCGTGATACTAAATTTCTTAGCCACTTTTGGAGATGTTTATGGGCTAAGTTGGGGACTAAACTGCTTTTTAGTACTACTTGTCACCCCCAAACTGATGGACAAACTGAAGTAGTCAATAGAACGTTGTCTACTATGCTTAGGGCTGTTTTGAAGAATAATAAGAAAATGTGGGAGGAATGCTTGCCTCATATTGAATTTGCTTATAATCGTTCATTGCATTCTACTACTAAGATGTGCCCTTTTGAAGTCGTGTATGGTTTCCTACCTCGTGCACCTATTGATTTGTTGCCTCTTCCATCTTCGGAGAAGGTTAATTTTGATGCTAAACAACGTGCTGAATTGATTTTAAAAATGCATGAGTTAACTAAGGAAAACATTGAGCGTATGAATGCTAAATATAAACTTGCTGGAGATAAGGGTAGAAAACATGTTGTGTTTGCACCTGGAGATCTTGTTTGGTTACATTTGCGTAAGGATAGATTTCCTGATTTGCGCAAATCAAAGCTAATGCCACGTGCTGATGGTCCCTTTAAGGTGTTAGAGAAAATAAATGATAATGCATATAAACTTGAGCTGCCTGCAGATTTTGGGGTTAGTCCCACTTTTAACATTGCAGATTTGAAGCCTTATTTGGGTGAGGAAGATGAACTTCCGTCGAGGGCGACTTCATTTCAAGAAGGGGAGGATGATGAGGACATCAATACAATTGCTACACCCACAGCCCCTGCTGCTATACATACTGGACCAATTACTAGAGCTCGTGCACGCCAACTAAATTACCAGGTACTTTCGTTTCTTGGTAATGATTCTAATGTTCATGAGAATATGATGCTGCCTAAATTGGATACATTTGTTTTGCTTACAAATGAAGGGCCTAGCTTGGAGAAGGATGAACATTGGAGCAAGAACAAGCATGGAGATGATGGCATGCGCAAGGGAAACAAGAACGGAGTTACAAGTGATGATTTCAGGACTTTGAAGCCACCATAATGGGTGCATGAAGCCTTGGACGAAATATACAAGATGCCACTTCATAAATTTCGTCCCGAGGCTCTTTTAGGTGCTGCGTCACCTTATTATTGGGCCAGGCCCATGTAATTTCGAAATACATAAGTATAGGCTATTTTTTAGAGTCTGTATGTGTGGGGAAACAAGAGATAGGGTTGATTTCGGACTCCTCCACCAAGGGCCACGAAATTCCCCCCTCTTCCTCCATATATACAGCCCTTAGGGCATCGTTTAGACTTTGGGTTTTGTTTAGATTAAAAGTTCGCCATAGCTGCAACTTCGCGTACTTCGTTTGTGTTCAACGACCAGACAAAGGCGTCACAGAACCCCACCTTGATCAATAAAGCTTTCATCTTATATTCGCAATATCCAGATTGCAATCTCAGTTTCTTGCTTGTTCTTCGTTTGCTCGCAGGAAACAGACCCTCGTGGTCAGGTTGATCGTGCTCCGGCGTGGTCAATAACCTCTCGGAGTTGGTTTAGCGATTGCTAAGGCGCGACGTCCTCGCACGTTCGTAGTCGGATCGTCAAAGTCGACTTCCACCAAAGCGAAATCCACCATCTCATCGAAAGACGGGACACCTTCGCCTCTATCACCCCGTTCCCAGGACGCCGACAGCCACTACCGGAGCACCGCCGCACTTCTGACCTCTCACCATGGTGGACGAAGACTGCTAAGGGAAAGGAAGGAGTGAGATGTGTGAAGAAGCACCCCGTCCCAGCTCTTTACCATGGAGGTAGCTCCCCCTTGCTATCAATGGATCGAGGAATCAAGGCCGACCCCCAGCACAGATCCATGGTGTCTGGGTTTCTACCATGGCACACATTTCCGCACCCTCTGCGTCCGCCACCAACCTCGCGCAACGCATGCGGTACACATGGCGGAAACACAACAAGTGGGGAAGATAGTGCAATGGAAGTTACCGCCCCTTGAACGTGGGACATGGGTAGCCCATGGATCGTGGATCATCAATGCCCCAACAACATCCTGTGTGACACACGGGAAAACCGGAAACTGACTCAAGCACAGGTTAATGAAGAAGCAAAGAAAATCTCAAAGGATGAGCTACCACAGCCTCCCCGCCTGTGTACTGGACAAGGGCCTACCCTGACGATGCTTGTCAGCACGTCCAGGCCAGGCCCGGGGTCTCCTGTCAGTGCAACAAACCCCAGGCGTGTGTTGCCCAGACTATACACGGGCTCAAGAGCGAGGTCGCGACATCCAAGAAAAGGCCAAGCCAGAGAGATAGCCCTTTGAGTAATCAAAGGGCGGATCAGGAAGACTAAGTCAAGTTATAGGAGAAAGATATCACTAAGGAAAAATCTCCCTTGCCGGGCTGGCTAGACTGGCGAGGTCGAGGTTTCCCTGAAGATGAACCGCAAGATTGCCCTGGCAAGCTTGCTGGGCACGTCGAGGGAAGATTGCCCCGCGAGGGCTCCATCGCTCCACCTCATAGCAACACAAGTCACCGATCGGTGCGGTGTCGAGCCCCCAAGTGACTAAGTGACTGCTATTTGGCACGTGCCAGCCATTTCTGAAGGAAATTGCCTCCAAATGACACCCATCCAGGGACGTGTCACATAGGCAGGCGAGAAGTTGGCCGAACGGCATGGCAAGGCTTGCCGACCTATGCTACGATGTGACACTAAGAGGTGCATTTAATGCACCTTGTCCTGTGTGTAGAGTTAGGTATGATACACTGTTTGCTATCTAATCAGTATACAATGACTGATTTGCCATTGTGGTGACCCCTTGACCTATAAAAGGAGGGCCTGGCAACCTTAGAAAGGATTCAGACCTTTTTACACTCATACGCGCGTAGCTGCTCTCGTCCCGAGGCAACATTGCCGGACAAGAGTGTTGCGCCTCCACCATGGTCCTCTCATTAATCCACCAAAGCAGGAGTGGGGTTTTACGCCTTGTGGCGGCCTGAACATGGGTAAAAACTGCCCGTGTGATCACTGTTGTGCTGCTTTGTGCCCTACGCTCTTTCTGCAATGTGCCGTTTCCCCCTGCCAAATCACAAGGGGCCGATGGCCCCATTGGTGGCCGTATTTTCCCACGACACAACCAAAGTATCCCAAATTTCCATTGCATTCTCAAGGTGGCTAATCTTGTTGAACTCCTCGGGGCTCAAACCGTTAAAGACAATGTCTCATGCTTGAGCGTTGTATTGCAATATCTTCAACTCTTCTATGGTTGCTTCAAGATCTATTTCTTTTCCATCCTCAAAGAATTCACCTTGCAACCAACACAAATGTCGTGGCCTTGTCATGACAGATGTCCTTGTGAAAGGACTTAGCCGTGAGGCCATCGCCGCTAAGTAGCAGCTTGAACGAGGTTCATCGAAATCGAGAGACAAGGGTTTACCCAGGTTCAGCCCCTCACGGTGGAGGTAAACACCTACTCCTGTTTGATTGCTATTGATGATGATGATCTCGATTACAAGGGTGCGACTTGGCTAACCTAGTACTCGAGAGTGTGTAACTTAGCCTTTCTGCCTTAGGGGCTCCCCTTTATATACAGGTGGAGGCGCTGGGCTTATAATAGAGTCCGGGTCATAATACAACCTGTGCCTTAGTCAATTTCCTTATCTGTCTTGTTTCCTAAGCAAAGGAACTATGGCGTCCTTTCGAGGACGAGCCGCTGCCTGAAGTGCTGGGCCGTGAGCCGGCCCACTCTATGAATCGCCTTGTAGGCCTTGAGGTCTTGATCACCCTGGCCCACCTCAAGCATTGCTCTTCAGGCCGCCACTGGATAATCCGACCCTAAATGGGTGGGTTATATTGTGGGGTTATATGCCCAACATTAGCCCCCAGATTGATTTTGATTCATCCATGTCAATCTTCAGACGGATAACAATTCCAGGCCATCTTCCCTTTTCTAATTTGCATCGTAATCAGGTCATAAGTTCCGGCTTCCGATACTTCCACACTTATCTTTTTTACCTCTTTGAATCATGATGTCATCTTCTGGAATTCCAGGAGCCCAAGCATGACATCAAAACAATCTTTTTGTGTATATCTGTCAGGTCCGAAAATCGAGTCGTCCTTTACCCGAAAAGTTACTATGCCTCCTCTATTCTCGCGCTTGCCCTCTCCCCTTCTCATTTTCCTTATAAATATACCCAAGGGTGCCCATTTTTTACTATTACCATTTCGCTCCCTCGCTTCTTGTTCTTCCTCGCGCTCGAGCATCATCCGTGACTCAAATGACGCCGCGCTTCCTCGATCTCGTCGACCACCTCATCTACAACTACGGCGGTGCCCAAGTCATCATAGGAGCCTGTCGAGACATCTGGCTGCTTTCTGCTGCAACCAGGTACGCCAAAACTTCCTCCTCGGATCCAAGATATCTCATCGGTAGTTCACCCGTGCTCGTCACCATTCTTTGGTTAATAGATCTATATCCCTGTTAGTATTCCATAAATCTATTCCAACTACTCCGACCGCACCATTTTTTATCTGGAAACTGCACATTACCTTCAAACCCTCCAATTAGAGTAGTAAGCACTTCCACTTCATCTTTTAGGTTTAGGAAATATCTTTTCTTTTTGAATAATTTGTAGATCCATAATTGTAGTGGTTTCAATAGAAAACATTTTCTGCATAGGACTTAGCTAAAAACCCAAGCCTTTAATTAACATGAGATGCCATATGCTTCACTGGTTCATTATTCCATATCATAACTCGCCTAGCTTGAAAGTCATAGATGTCCCTTCGTTCAGTCTGGCTCAATATAGAGTAATTTTTGGCGACTCATTAATAATTGAATGACCATGTTCACTCACCCCTTAACCATAGCCACCTTATTGTAGTGCCAACTTATCATATAAACCAGTGGGTGACTTGTCGTTCATAACTGACCCGCCATTCATACTTTGTCCGTAGTTTTAATCCTTTAGGCGACTCAGCATGGCAATAACCATGACTTGCAACTGGGCGAGAACTCAAGTATCCACCCTCATGCTTAATGACCTTGTAACTCAAGGTCTATTGCCGACTCAAGGTGTTGTTGGCTGGTGAGCATCAGAAGGAGAAAATCCCCCTTAGCTTGATCTAGGAGAGGTTGTTATCTTTGTAGATCATCTCTAGACGGGGTTCTCACCACCCAGCTCAAGATTCTTTAGGGATTTCTTTAATTTATTCAACCTCCGTCCCAAGATGTCGGGCCGAACTCGATGACCAAGTTGTGTCAATTTCAGGTATTTTGCTAAGTCTATCTTTAGACGGAGTCAACTATCACTCTCTTCCGGGAGTTTTTCTATATTAATCATCAAACCGAGTCTGTCAATGGCCCTAGCATTGAACTTGCCGGGGTGTTAGTCCAGAGGCAGAAGAACTGCCTTTTCCATAGGCCAAGTTGGCGAGTCATCCGAAAGGATGGAATAACACTTGGTTCTATTGAAAAAGCACTGCTCCGGCCAATGAGAACCCTCTGTCAGGTTATAGACCGGATCATCTTAATGCAACCATTGCATTTCTGGGTTGGGCTACTGACGAAGAGCAACAACAAGTCGCCCCTTCTATCCCCAATTAAGAGCCTTGAAAGAAAACGGCCTCACTGGAGTTAACTTGAGCCAATGCCAGATCAGTTGGCGGATTCGGCCATTAAGTCAAAGGACCGACCTAATGTGCAATTATTCCGGTGAGTCAAATGACATGCAATGCTTCAGTCAAGTCGATTTGAGTGTTGTTGAAGTTAAGGCCATCAAGAAGTTACTGGGTGAGCCCAGGAAATATGCAACAAGACTGGGCTTGCTCCCTTCTGTCTGAAGAACCTTGTGCCTCCAGTAAGTACTTTTCCATTTTTCTTACTTATTCAGCGTTTGACTTGCTCATCATAATATTGATTTCCAACTTATCACAAACGCAGGTGACTGACATATTCTAGAGCCGAAAAGCATCACGCAAATCTACTCCCGCCCCTGCTCCAAATGAAAATGAGCTGGCCGATACAGATGAGCCGGTAGTTGGAAACGAGTCAGAGGTAGAACTTCACTCTCTCGACCGTTTTTTTATTGAACTTGCTGATGCCTTCACTTCTAAGGGGCACACCGACGGTAGCCAAGCCAACGATGCTGAGGTAATTTCCATCTGCTCCGGTTCAGAATCTTTTGTCCCCAAGAGATCAAGAAGAGTCATCGGGAAGGTGGTATTTTCTCATCCACACGCTCACTTAGACCCAAAATTTCATTTGAAGAAAATGCAGCAAGCTAGAAAGCGCAAGCTTTGAAGCAATTCTGGCGAGTTGATCGTTGGGTTATCACATGAGCCGATACCTCGAAAGTGGTAGGTTGAGGCGCCTCGTAGTCCTACTTCATCTCTTCCACGAGCTGGACTTATTAGGCAACCCCTTAATCCTTCTAACTCAAATTATCAGGAGTCGGAACCATCCTCTCGAGAATCAACCGCCTCCAAACTATTGGCTTTCACTATCAAGCACGGGTGAGTATTTTTAATTTCTTTCCTTTCTCATTGGAACATCTTACCAACTTATAAATGTTTGTATATGGATTAGGGCCAAATCCAAATGGAAGGCCGGCAAATCATCCGGTGCCCCAACAACCACTAATGCTCAAGACTCGCCACAAGATATCCCGGAGGATCGGGTTACTCATTGAGGGTGGAAAATCTGGTTCATGAAATAAAATGGTTCATGGGATGGTGCTCATTGATAAGCCGCTGGCGGGTGAAACAAACCCCAAGGAAGAGCAGGTCAGGTCAGATGAGCTGGTCAAGAATATCCACCCGCTGAGTCCCACTCATGCTCCCAAGACTCGTTCAGAAGCTGAACATGTTAATCAAATGGAGGTTGACACAGAAGTAACTGTTACTAGGACGGCGCAAAGTGCTCTCGATACCTCAGGAACTTTGGCCAAGATTTTGGCCAAAGATGAGCCGGTCCCTTTGGATAAAGGGAAAACTAAGCTTGAACTCCTTGGCTGCGAGAACATGACTATTGAAGAGCTGCATCAGGGATTCTTGACCTGGCTGTCTAAGAGCAGGGAGGCGGCAATAAGCATGGTTAATATGCTGACAAGGAAATATGAGGTAAGACATGATCTCTTTCCACTACTACAGTTAGCTGCTAACGTGACAGTACGATTAGAGACCCTTCGACGAAACTATGTGCGATGCGATAATCACAAATGGTGGTGTAAAATAACCGTAAAAAGGTGCAAAACATTTGCGATGGCAGGCACATCAAACACAGTTCAGATTTTAGTTGCGTGTGCGATGCTAGGCATATAGTTGATCCATACAAACTGTTTGCGATTAGAAAGAACAATAGAAACGGGCAGCCATATCAATGTGTGCGCGATATATGGCATACAATTTGCTCCGATGAACTGTTTGCGATGATCGAGGTGAACACAAATGATTCGGCGTAACAAGATGTGTGTGATATCCGGCAAATAGGTCGGTGATCAGAATTGTGTGCGATCATTATAGACAGCCCATACGGTCTTTTTTCTAAATTGTGTGCTCGTCAGCGCACACAGTTCAACAAACCAACCTGTGGGCAATAATGGAGAAGATCTTGGCCGAATACGTATTACTAACCGTCTGCGATGAGATTTACAGGATAAACAGAGATAACAAATTAATATGATCTCGTCAGTCTACTTAATTTAGTCCTTCTTCTTCTTTTTGTTGTTGGATGGCCCCACGACATCGTCTTGGCGAGGATGCTTCTTGCCGTTGATGGTTGGCTTTTCATCGCCGCCGTCATCATCGTCGTTGTTGTCATCGTCGTCCTCCTCCTTATTCGACCATTTCCCCTCATCATCGTTGTCGTACTCTTCTCCGTCTTCCGATGGCTCCTCGTCCGCCTGGTCGTTGTCTGAAGATTCTGGAGGCAACGTCCCTTCCATGATACGGATATAATCGAGGTCTTTGCTCGACGCCGGACTCACGAAAGATGAGCGGGATGATTCCGATGTTGACCTATCATCGGGCGCTAGACTGCTGGCCAGACTGTTGTCCTCGCTGTCGCTCAACATGGCTGCAGAGTGTGTGTCAGTGTGTAGCGCGTCCTGCCGGGGAAGATGAAGATGGTAGACACTTAAGCGGGGTATGTAGAGAAGAGGAAATTCCAATTGAAGCGGGGGTTGACTTATTATCTAACAACTGATATAATCAACCGCAATTATTTGTACCTAGTCGCTCTAAATTCCTGGGGTTGCGCATGACTCCTATTGGCTGGTTTATTTTTTCAGGACAAAAAGAAGGAACGAGTTTTGGGATTATGCACCAGTACCGGAACGAACAGAGTAGGACAGTTGGCAAGCAATACATTGAGCTCTTCTTATTGATAAAGCCAGTAATAATCAAACTACAAAGGAAAAGAAAAAAGACAAAGGAAAATATCTGCACGAATCTTCGTGTAACATCAATGGCATAGGACCTAGATGTGTGTTACTTACAGCACATCTAGATGTGCTTTAGCAATACTGTCAAACGAAACACATAATCATCATTGCAAACAGCGCAAAGAACATGGCTAATGCGACAACAACAACTACACTTGCTAGTTCCTTCTTGTCTCTTGCTTTCATCTGTTGCCTATGATTGATTCTTTCTTGCTTCATCGTACTAATTGTACATTCCAGATCAGCCAGTTTCTTCTTCTGCGAGCTTGGTGATAACACTCCGAGCCCTGCCATGCCATTCTTCATCCAGCCAGTTAACAAAGGCACAAGCCTCATATCCCTGCCAATGTTAAATAGTATTTAGGATGAGCAGTGGCATTAACTAAAGTAAAATGATGAACTTAGCACTAACCTCTAAGGGGAAAGTGAGTCTGGAGTCATGCTCCGGATCCGGCGACTGATCACTTTCCTGGGGGGTGGCATTCAGGACGGATTCAACAAGGAGCTATACTTTGGACATGCTAAAAAATATCGCGATAGATTGGAACTTGACAGGACGATTCAGATCCACAGTACACCTGCCATCTGATGACATTAGGCAAGTGCTCGGCGGCGACCGCCGTCGTGGTGGCGATACGAGCAGGAGCAGTCGTACCGAAACCATCAGCACCACTCATCCGCAATCCCCCAATGTCAGCGTGACGCGAGGGAATTTGGAGGCTATGTAGGGACTTGGGGGAAATGGGGAAACTATGGAGATAAGCTAATGGTCGGGAACTACTTATGGCACTATATGTTGTATAAGGCACGCTGTGTGAGAAGACAACGTAGGTTAGATACGGTTGCCGTTACATAACCATATGTGATGTACTACCCTATCGATATAATTGAGTTACAGTGATACCGTGTAAATAGCTGCTTTGCGGATATCCATAAAAAATAGTCGCTTTGCATATAGAGATGGCGGCAACCGCCTAGGCAGCGGCTACCAGAGAAGAGGTCAATCCTCGGTCGATGGGCGGTGGTGGCATCCTAGGAGGTCAATCCTTGGTCTGCGGCAGGAGATAGGAGGAGCTCAACCATTAAGGTCGAAGGCGGTGTGATTCGAGTACATCCATCACGGTCGATGGCGGGATAGTGGAGGTCGAACTTCAGGCGGCAGCCGCACTAAGCTTTGATCTTCGACCCTGATGTCTCGTCGTGCTGCCGCATCGCGCTTCTCTGTCTGCTGGATGGAGGTCGCGGCGCGGCTAATTAATTAAGGTATTCTTTTCATGAGTGGCTTAATTAACGTATACAATTCATAAGGGTAGTGTTGTACTAGTACTCTACATGTAAAGTGACTAGCAATTAATTTTTATCATTGCATGTCTGGATAACAATATGGAGAGCCCTCGGTAATTATGAAAATAAAACCTTGTGATTTATGCACGCATCTTTGGGCAGTGTTGGTGTAACAAACCATAGGTCTGTTGCCCAGACTTCCGAACGATCGGCCGCCTTCGGGCAGTGTTGGTGTAACAAACCGGCGACCGGACGATCGGCCGCCTTCGGAAATCCGGTGCTACCTCAACTGAGCCAGAACCAGCTGAAGTCCGGAAGCTTCCGAATGTCCGGACGCCCATGAGCCACCGGATGAAGGCTACCCACCGGACATTCGGTACCTGTCTGCGCGCAGGATTCGGGCTCGAGACCCATGTACCCCCTCACTTCGTCCCCTTTTGCACTAAGACTATAAATAGACCTCCTCCTCCCTCTTTCTAGGGTTGGCATTGTTTTAGCTCATACATGAGATAGAGCTTTGCTCATCCATACGAATCTACTCCTTGAGAGAGACCGCGGCCCTTCTTCGGAGAAGATCCACATTGGATTCAAGACCTCCTCACGGAGAAGACCCCCATCAAGACCTCCTCATGGAGAAGAACCGGTTACCCTTTGTATCGTCTTGTGTTGACTTTGGATCGTGTGATCTCTATGCGTACTCGGATCTAGCACAAGTGTGATTGTTCTTGTTGGTTTGAGTGATTCTCTTGTGTTTCCCCTCATGTTTTCCCTCATGTTTCCCCTCGTGTTCGTCGTGTTCTTCGCGGGGTCCACTCCTTTCGTGAAAGATCGGCCATCTATGGTTCCAGCCTACATCATCTTGGTATCTAGAGCCACATTGATCACGATTTCGGAGCCTCCCCGTTGTGTTTGCTAGCCTAATTTGGTTGATTTTGTCCTAAATTCAAAAATTCCCGACAAAAATAGCCCCAAATTTTTTTTGTGATTTGTTAGTGTAATGAATTTTTGTTGGATTTGATCCATGGAGTTGCTTTGCCACGAGTGGATCTAGCTTTCCCCCCTCATCTCTACAATTTCCATCCACAAAATCGACCGGATTTGACCATTTTTGCCACATCCTCCACGAATCCTAGCTGTTCATCCCGCCCCCGAAGCTGCCCAGTCACTGGACATTTGACAACCGGACGACCGCTCCACCATCGGCCGTCCAATGTTCCCTGACAAAACTGAAAAATTTCAGTTCGGTCACCACCACCTCTCCATTTCCACTTCTGCATACGCACCCAAATTCCACAATCACTTTCCGCAACCACCATTGCTTACTTGCTTCACGTTCCTACAAAATTTTGCCACATTTTGTTTTGAGAGTTTGAGTTGCGGTTCTCGTTTCCTAACGTGTTTCAGCTACTTAGAGACGGTTCGACATCAACATCATCGCCGCTCATCTTTGCCACAGATTCGTCATCGACAACAACCACTCCACCATTTTGACACCATACCGTAAGCAAGAATCGGTAACTTCATCTTGGTATCATGATATATCATTCTTGCCATTACATTGATAGCCATCATAGCCCAATTTTGCTTATCTTACCCATCAAGACTAGCCTTTGAGTATTGCCGACAACGTCACTTGTGCATATCTTGGTATCATCTTTTGTGTCACAAAGTTGTCATCGCATACTCAATTCCTATTTTGGTTCATGAAGCATTGCATGAGAAAAGAGCTCAAAAGAAAAAGAGCCAAACAAGCTTTTAAGCAAAAAAGGAAAGATAAGCAAAGAGCTTTTAAGCAAGAACCATAGCATCATACTACTTTAATATTGTCATACTAGATCATCTTGGATCATATCATTGGAACATCATACATAGATCATACTTGGGATAGAAGTCGTTGCAATTTTTCTTAGTGGGTTGTGCACAAGTCTTCATATCCGCCTATTTGTGCAATTGTGCTAGCATCTCTCTAGTGTTGCGCAACAAGAGCATTTTCGTGGTTTCCAAATTTTGGCTCATTCCTTGGTTGCACAACCCCATTTATCTCTTCGTGTGTGAGTTCCCGTGTACCATATTTTTCTATTGGTCTACTTGTTGCATTTGCAAATTTATGAATCTTTTCCAACATTATTGAAGCTCACTAACAATTGCATCAAATTTTGTGCCACCATCCAAACCGAGCTCCAGTATAAGCTATTTGTGTAGGTGTGAGAAACCGACAAGAATTGGTATCAATTGTGCTATTTCCTTGTTCCACATTTGGGTGATCATTGATCCATCCTCAACATCGGTCAAGGTACATTTGGTATAAGTTCTTCTAATTCTCCCACTCTTATATTTGCTTGGAATGGTGGATAGGCCAAGTACTTCTACCAACCTTCTCTTCATCGAGCAAGACGACGACATGTCTTCCTACGTCACAAAGAGCCACCTCTTTGGTGCACAACGTGCTTTGCATCAAGAGCAACAAGCAATGAGTGAACGCATCGACAACCTCGCCATCGACTTGCGACTCTCTGAGCAACATACAAGAGACTATTTCAACAACAAGCTCGATGACCACAAGCAAGAGAAAGACGCAAGAATGGACACGATTCATGCTTTGTTGCTCAACTGATCTTCTTCCACTTCGTCCTCATCAAGACGGAGCCGCTCAAGTCGACACTTCGACTACACCATATCCAACTCAAGTACACCGACATTGAATACTCTTCGACGTGCCGCGTGCCAAGATCGTCAAGCAAACCGCAACCCTCTACACGCCAACAACTCTCAAGAACAACGACATCGTCAAAACCAAGCTACTTTCACGCAAGCACGAGAACGCCAAAGCCAGCGCCAATACGAAGAGGAAGAGCGAGCGAGACAACATCAAGACGCACAAGATGCCGAGGAACAACGTCGAGCCGTAGCCACGCGCAACCGACAAGCTCATGAACAACAAGAAGCACTTCGCGAAGAAGTTCAAGAGAGGAACTATCAAGCCCGAGTCCATCGTCAAGTTCCACGACTTCCTCGTCAAGAACCCCAAGTTCACCAAGAACAAGAAGACAATGGAAATCCTCCACAACAAGAGCAAGTTGAGAGAGATGATCCTCCTCGTCAAGGACGTCATCATCCTCGACCCCAACACAATGAAGAGCAAAGATACGGCAAGCTAAAGTTCACCATGCCCAAGTTCAATGGAAGCAATGATCCCGAAGAGTACCTTTCATGGGCATTGAAGGTTGACAAAATCTTCCACTTGCACAACTATGAGGAAGAGAAGAAGATTGCGATGGCATCACTTGAGTTCCAAGACTACATCCTCATTTGGTGGGAACAAGTCGTTGAGCACCGTGTGGCAAAAGGTGAACCACCCATCACTACTTGGGCGCAAATGGAGGATGTCATGAGAGCACGCTTGTGCCAACCTACTACAACCGCGACCTCTTCAAGAACCTCCAACTCCTCAAGCAAGGAACCAAGAGCGTTGAAGACTACTACAAGGAAATGGAGATTTCCATGATACGAGCTAATGTCACGGATGATGATGAGCAAACTATGGCACGTTTCTTGAATGGACTCAATCATCCTATCAAGAAGATCGCCGACTTCCAACCATACTCGAACCTCATCGAGCTAGTGCAGCAAGCTACCAAAGCGGAACATCATGTTCAAGATGACATCAAGTATGCCAAGTTCTCATCCAAGTCCTACGGCTTCTCCAACACCCAAGCTTCAACGACTCCAACACCTTCTACCTCTACCAAGACATCTACGAGCAACGCCGACAAGTCGAGTTACAAGAAAACCATGACAACCTGAAGTCATCCTCCTACTACAAGCAACTTCAAGCCAAGAGCTTCATCGTCCTATACCCCAACCGATGAGAACATCAAGACAAGTGCCGTCAAATGCTTTATATGTGGCGGCCGAGGCCACAAGTCTTTCGAGTGTACAAAGAAGCGCACCACGATCCTCAACAATGATGGTACCTATGACTCCATGAGTGAAGGAGAAATGGAAGCCCTTGAGCAAGTAGGCATGCACCGGCAAGTGAACGAAGATGAAGAGGAACAAGTCTTCTGTGACGAAGATTCAAGCCCCGATCTAGTTGTCTCCAAGGTCTTGACTCTTCAACATCAACAAGAAGAAGACCAAAGATGCCATATCTTTCTTACCAAGGCCGGCATCAAGGGAAAGTCCGTAAAGGTCATCATCGATGGAGGGAGTTTGATGCGGAGCATCCTATGGTCATCCCATGGACCTACCATCGTCTCATCCAGAGCCAAGATGACCCATGACATGAGCACGAGCTAGAGCTCTTGAGAACGAGGTGACCTCCTTCCTTAGTGATATCACATATGATCTTCTCAAGACATGTCTACTACCTAAGTCCGAGATGTTGTGCATGATTAGGTACCAAGAGGACCAAACCGAAGATGCACGTGAAGACGGACAAGTCCCCAAGTTCATGGTTGAAGAGAACCGACGGAAGGAGTCAAGAACAACTCCCAGGCCCCAGACATCCGACCATGACCCCGGACATCTGGCCCCTGGAAGTGTCAACAGCAGCAAGGAGCCAGCGGCCAAGCCTACAGGGCCCGGACATCCGGCTCGTCCCACACACCCAGATATCCGGCCCTTCCCCCGGAAATCCAGACCCCGCCTATCCAGAGAGCAACAAGACCAGTGCCTCGAGCCCGAACATCCAGACACCCCAGCCCGGACATCCGGCCCCTCGTGAAAGATCGGACATCCGGCCCGACGCCCGGACGTTCGGCCTCCCCTGTCTGCGCACAATGTAAGGGCCCGAGGCCCGTGTACCCCTTCGCCCACCTAGACTATATATAATATTCCCCTACCTACATTTTAGGGTTAGCATTGGTTTAGCTCATATGTGAGATAGATATTTGCTCATCCATTACGGATCTACTCCACGAGAGAGAGCACCCCCTCTCCCCTTGGATTCAAGACCCCCTATTGGGTGGCCCCATTAAGACCTCCTTTGGAGAAGATCGGTTACCCTTTGTATCATCCCTTGTTGAATTTGGATCTTGTATCTCCTTTTGTGTTCATGGATCTAGCACATGTGTGATCATACTTGTTGGTTTGAGTGTTTCTCTTGTGTTCCCCTTTGTTATTTCCCCTCGTGTTTCCCCTCGTTTTCTTCGTGTTCTTCACGGGATCCGCTCCTTTCATGAAAGATCGGCCATCTAGGGTTCCAACCTACATCATCTTGGTATCAAAGACACATTGATCATGATTTCGGAGGCTCCCCATTGTGTTTTCTAGCCTTGTTTTGTTGATTTTGTCCCTAATTAGAAAATTCCCCACAAAAATAGCCCCCCAATTTTATTTATGATTTGTTGGTGTGATGAAGTTTTGTTGGATTTGGTCCGCGGATTTCATGTGTTGCAGGTAGATCTAGCTTTCCCCCATCTTTCCCCCAATTTCCATCCACAAATCCCCCAATTTTGTCCCGATTTGCCACTTTCCACGTGGAGTTCGTCCATGGATCCAGAGCTCGGACATCTGGCCCGAACCCCCGGACATCCGGCCACCCCGGACATCTGGCATCCAAGCCCGGACATCCGGCCCCTGGCAGCATCACTTCCATCCACCGCCCCGTTTTCCATCCAAATTTTGACAAATTTTGTTGCGGTGCCCACTTATACTTCCGCATACCACCACCACTTCCGCATACCACCACCATCGCTTACCCCTACCAACTCCGACAATTTTGTCATGTTTTGCTTTGAGAATTTGAGTTGCGGTTCCGTGTCCTATTGTGTTTGGCTATTTAGGTATGGTTCAACATCAACATCACCACCGCTCATCTTCGCCACGGATTCGTCATCAACAACAACCACTCCACCATTTTGACACCATACCGTAAGCAACAAATGGTAACCTCATCTTTGGTATCGTGGTGCATCATTCTTTCCATTACATTGATAGCCATCATAGCCTTACTTTTTGCGTCGCCTACCCATCAAGACTAACCTTTGAGTATCGCCGGCAACGTGACTTGTGCACATCAGTGATCATACTTCCCATAGCATTCATACCATATCATTGGTGCATATCTTGGTATCATCTCTTGTGTCACAAAGTTGCCATCGCAAACACAATTGCTATCTTGGTTCGTGAAGCATTGCATGAGAAAAGAGCTCAAACAACAAAGAGCCAAACAAGATTTTAAGCAAAAGAGAAAGATAAGCAAAGAGCTTTTAAGCAAGAACCATAGCATCATACGGCATTAAGATTGTCATACTAGATCATCTTGGATCATATCATCGAAATACCATACATAAAGCATACTTGGGATAGAAGTTGTTGCATTTTGCTTAGTAGGTTGTGCACAAGTTTTCGTATCCGCCATTTTTGCAATCGTGCTAGCATCTCTCTAGTGTTGTGCAACAAGAGCATTTTCATGGATTCCACATTTTGGATCATCCTTGGTTGCACGACCCCACTTATCTCTTTGCGTGTGTGATGAGGACATGACTACCTTGGATATGACCAAAAATATTGCATATATGCATATTTGTCAGGTGATTTCTAGTGCAAACTATTCAATAATCTATTTATGTTATCCAGAACAAAAATACTTCACACACTTTTGTGTTTTGTCTAATTGCAGGTGTATGGGACATTTATACAATCCACATATGAAGATAAGGAAGAAAGAGATGTTTATTTGCTGTCCAAAAAGTTCTCTCACGTCACTTTTGGCCCAAGAGAAGATAGAGTCCAAGTCTCTCACGTTCTGGATTCAGATTCGGACTGCACAGACATACCTGACTCAAAACGCACACAAGTTTTTCATACGGACTCCGAATTGGGTGATTCTTTTTTTGTTGGAAATTAGATTTCGTGCACTTTCCAACCCAATTGGAATCACCTTCAAATTCGTCCGGATCGTTGAGTTGTGGACGAAACAATCTGATGCTGCAGCAGAATCCGAGTCAAACTACAAGTCCAAAGGTGTTACATCACCTCCACTTGGGCCCATTGGCCTTGTACGACCTAGATTTAGTTTTAGGCTACCTTGGGACGTCCTCTCACCTCCTTGGCCGCCACCCCTTGCTCCTATATAAGTAGATCCATCTAGTAGCTTTTCCTTGGGATTTGTTTAGTTAAAAGTTAGCCATTGCAACTTCGTGTACTTCGTTTGTGTCCAACGACCAGACCAAGACCGCTTCCGGATCCCCACCATTATCAATACCTCATATATATTTGCAATATTCAGATTGCTTTATCATATTCTTGCTCGTTCTTCGATTGCTTGCAGGAATAGACCTTCGTGGTCAGGCTGACCGTGCTTCCGGCAGCGTCAGTAACCTCAGGAGATTGGTTTAGCGATTGCTAAGGCGCAACGTCGTGCACGTTTGTAGTCGGATCGTCAAAGTCGTCTCCACCAAATCGATAGTTATCATCTCATCGAAAGATCGGGACACCCTCGCCTCTATCAAGTGGTATCAGTTTTCAAGTTGCTCGGTGAGAATTTCCAGTTTTCCTAGATTAGATTTATTTTCTTACCTATTGTCCAAGAAAAAGCCACAAAAAAGAGTTAGATCTATTCATCCTTGGTCCAAGCCAGTCTGAGCCTTTGCAATTTTCTTTTCATTGCTTGCATAGTTGAATTATCGGTTGCATCGTCGTGTCGAGTTGCTGGTCTTAGTGTCTAGGTCGTTTAGAGTTTCGAGTTCTGTTCACATTTGTCACGCCACCGCTGCATCGTTATCCCTTCCGCTGTCCACCATCCATCCATCAGTTTCTACCACGTGCTACCCACCGTTCATTGTCATAATCATAGTTGAGATCATTCACATCTTCACTTGATCCAATCTGCATCTTATCTAGTTTGTTTTGGAAAGAGGGAGAAAAAAAGAGAGAAAAAAAACGAGAGAAAAAAAAGGAGAAAAAAAAAGTCAGAGAAAAAAAAGGAGAGAAAGAAAAAAAAAGCGTGAGAAAAAAAAGAGAGAAGAAAAAAATTGGATCTATCTAGAATCAATCTCGTACCTGAATTCGGATTGGAATCTGTTTTGTGCACTATTCAGTAAAACAGCTTGGCTATTGTTTCACATCATTATCTTTACTGCCGTTGTGATCTTCACTTATATCTTGCTGTCCAGAGCTACTTTGTATCCTTCATTGATGCTGGTTGTGCTACGACGTGACCTCATTAGTGTTCTAGGCTCGCGTCTCTAGTCCGGTCTAGCCTAGGACCAGCACAGTACCGTCGTTGAGCGTTTATTCAACATTGCATCTTTGAATTGATTATTGCTAATCTTTTGCTACCATATATAGCCAACCCAGCTCCACATATTTCTACACCGTGTATACGTACGCTCCCCTGGCAATCGCTTTACTCAATATTCGGAATTACTTGACACCGCTGTGATGAGGACATGACTACCTTGGATATGACCAAAAATATTGCATATATGCATATTTGTCAGGTGATTTCTAGTGCAAACTATTCAATAATCTATTTATGTTATCCAGAACAAAAATACTTCACACACTTTTGTGTTTTGTCTAATTGCAGGTGTATGGGACATTTGTACAATCCACATATGAAGATAAGGAAGAAAGAGATGTTTATTTGCTGTCCAAAAAGTTCTCTCACGTCACTTTTGGCCCAAGAGAAGATAGAGTCCAAGTCTCTCACGTTCTGGATTCAGATTCGGACTGCACAGACATACCTGACTCAAAACGCACACAAGTTTTTCATACGGACTCCGAATTGGGTGATTCTGTTTTTGTTGGAAACTAGATTTCGTGCACTTTCCAACCCAATTGGAATCACCTTCAAATTCGTCCGGAGCGTTGAGTTGTGGACGAAACAATCTGATGCCGCAGCAGAATCCGAGTCAAACTACAAGTCCAAAGGTGTTACATCACCTCCACTTGGGCCCATTGGCCTTGTACGACCTAGATTTAGTTTTAGGCTGCCTTGGGACGTCCTCCCACCTCCTTGGCCGCCACCCCTTGCTCCTATATAAGTAGATCCATCTAGTAGCTTTTTCCTTGGGATTTGTTTAGTTAAAAGTTAGCCATTGCAACTTCGTGTACTTCGTTTGTGTCCAACGACCAGACCAAGACCGCTTACGGATCCCCACCATTATCAATACCTCATATATATTTGCAATATTCAGATTGCTTTATCATATTCTTGCTCGTTCTTCGATTGCTTGCAGGAATAGACCTTCGTGGTCAGGCTGACCGTGCTTCCGGCATCGTCAGTAACCTCAGGAGATTGGTTTAGCGATTGCTAAGGCGCAACGTCGTGCACGTTTGTAGTCGGATCGTCAAAGTCGTCTCCACCAAATCGATAGTTATCATCTCATCAAAAGATCGGGACACCCTCGCCTCTATCAATGGAAGAGGCAACAAATCAATAGGTGCACGAGGTAGGAAACCATACACAACTTCAAAAGGGCACATCTTAGTAGTAGAATGCAATGAACGATTATAAGCAAATTCAATATGAGGCAAGCATTCCTCCCACATTTTCTTATTATTCTTCAAAACAGCCCTAAGCATAGTAGACAACGTTCTATTGACTACTTCAGTTTGTCCATCAGTTTGGGGGTGACAAGTAGTACTAAAAAGCAGTTTAGTCCCCAACTTAGCCCATAAACATCTCCAAAAGTGGCTAAGAAATTTAGTATCACGATCTGAAACAATAGTATTTGGCACACCATGCAAGCGAATAATTTCACGAAAGAACAAATCAGCAACATTAACAGCATCATCGCTTTTATGACATGGTATAAAGTGTGCCATTTTCGAGAATCTATCGACGACAACAAATATGCTATCCCTCCCCTTCTTTGTTCGAGGTAAACCTAAAACAAAGTCCATAGATATATCCTCCCAAGGGACACTAGGTACAGGCAAAGGCATATATAAACCATGAGGATTGAGTCGTGACTTAGCTTTTTGACATGTAGTGCATCGAGCAATAAAACGCTCAACATCCCGTCTCATCTTTGGCCAAAAGAAATGTGTAGCAAGTACGTCCTCCGTCTTCTTCACGCCAAAGTGTCCCATTAATCCTCCTCCATGCGCCTCCTGCAACAACAAAAGACGAACGGAGCTAGCTGGAATGCATAGCTTGTTAGCACGAAACACAAATCCATCGTTAACGACAAACTTGTTCCACATTCTTCCTTCTTTACAATTCTGCATTACATCTTTAAAATCAACATCATGCACATATTGATCTTTGATGGTCTCCAAACCAAATATTTTGAAGTCAAGTTGTGAAAGCATAGTATAGCGACGAGACAATGCATCAGCAATAACATTTTCTTTTCCCTTCTTGTGTTTAATGACATAAGGGAAAGTCTCAATGAATTCAACCCATTTAGCATGTCTACGATTCAGTTTAGCTTGACTTTTAATATGTTTCAAAGATTCATGATCAGAATGTATAACAAATTCTTTGGGCCATAAATAATGTTGCCATGTTTCTAAAATCCGAACAAGAGCATATAATTCTTTATCATAAGTAGAATAATTCAGACTAGGCCCACTCAATTTTTCAGAAAAGTATGCAACAGGTTTGCCATCTTGTAATAACACACCTCCTAATCCAATTCCACTAGTGATAGAGGCAAAGGTGTCCCGTCTTTCGATGAGATGGTGGATTTCGCTTTGGTGGAAGTTGACTTTGACGATCCGACTACGAACGTGCGAGGACGTCGCGCCTTAGCAATCGCTAAACCAACTCCGAGAGGTTATTGACCACGCCGGAGCACGATCAACCTGACCACGAGGGTCTGTTTCCTGCGAGCAAACGAAGAACAAGCAAGAAACTAAGATTGCAATCTGGATATTGCGAATATAAGATGAAAGCTTTATTGATCAAGGTGGGGTTCTGTGACGCCTTTGTCTGGTCGTTGAACACAAACGAAGTACGCGAAGTTGCAGCTATGGCGAACTTTTAATCTAAACAAAACCCAAAGTCTAAACGATGCCCTAAGGGCTGTATATATGGAGGAAGAGGGGGGAATTTCGTGGCCCTTGGTGGAGGGGTCCGAAATCAACCCTATCTCTTATTTCCCCACACATACGGACTCTAAGAATAGCCTATACTTATGTATTTCGAAATTACATGGGCCTGGCCCAATAATAAGGTGACGCAGCACCTAAAATAGCCTCGGGACGAAATTTATGAAGTGGCATCTTGTATATTTCGTCCAAGGCTTCATGCACCCATTATGGTGGCTTCAAAGTCCTGAAATCATCACTTGTCACTCCGTTCTTGTTTCCATTGCGCATGCCATCATCTCCATGCTTGTTCTTGCTCCAATGTTCGTCCTTCTGCAAGCTAGGCCCTTCATTTGTAAGCAAAACAAATGTATCCAATTTAGGCAGCATCATATTCTCATGAACATTAGAATCATTACCAAGAAACGAAAGTACCTGGTAATTTAATTGGCGTGCACGAGCTCTAGTAATTGGTCCAGTATGTATAGCAGCAGGGGCTGTGGGTGTAACAATTGTATTGATGTCCTCATCAGTGATGATTCTGTGTTGAATGACTTATTGCATGTTTTCTTATTTAAGCATGTTGTAGCATGTAAATTTGATGCAAGTAAGGTTTATTCACCAATGTTGGGATGGTTTAATGATGAACATTGTCAATCTTTTGAAATGAATAAGAGCTTCACTTATATGTGCAAACTGAGTTGCAATATTTTCATGCCTTCTACTTCTTGTGCTAATTTTTTGGCTTTAGATTTTATGAACTATGCAAGTTACTCATCTATTCATGTGTCATATATGCAAAAATCAAGGGAAGTAAAAATGGATGACATATACATATACAACATGTACACCTTGTCTCTTTTGTTAGCCACATTTCCGATTAAGCAACGCCGAGGACGGCTTTATTTTCAAGAAGGGGAGGATGATGAGGACATGACTACCTTGGATATGACCAAAAATATTGCATATATGCATATTTGTCAGGTGATTTCTAGTGCAAACTATTCAATAATCTATTTATGTTATCCAGAACAAAAATACTTCACACACTTTTGTGTTTTGTCTAATTGCAGGTGTATGGGACATTTATACAATCCACATATGAAGATAAGGAAGAAAGAGATGTTTATTTGCTGTCCAAAAAGTTCTCTCACGTCACTTTTGGCCCAAGAGAAGATAGAGTCCAAGTCTCTCACGTTCTGGATTCAGATTCGGACTGCACAGACATACCTGACTCAAAACGCACACAAGTTTTTCATACGGACTCCGAATTGGGTGATTCTTTTTTTGTTGGAAATTCGATTTCGTGCACTTTCCAACCCATTTGGAATCACCTTCAAATTCGTCCGGAGCGTTGAGTTGTGGACGAAACAATCTGATGCTGCAGCAGAATCCGAGTCAAACTACAAGTCCAAAGGTGTTACATCACCTCCACTTGGGCCCATTGGCCTTGTACGACCTAGATTTAGTTTTAGGCTGCCTTGGGACGTCCTCCCACCTCCTTGGCCGCCACCCCTTGCTCCTATATAAGTAGATCCATCTAGTAGCTTTTCCTTGGGATTTGTTTAGTTAAAAGTTAGCCATTGCAACTTCGTGTACTTCGTTTGTGTCCAATGACCAGACCAAGACCGCTTCCGGATCCCCACCATTATCAATACCTCATATATATTTGCAACATTCAGATTGCTTTATCATATTCTTGCTCGTTCTTCGATTGCTTGCAGGAATAGACCTTCGTGGTCAGGCTGACCGTGCTTCCGGCAGCGTCAGTAACCTCAGGAGATTGGTTTAGCGATTGCTAAGGCGCAACGTCGTGCACGTTTGTAGTCGGATCGTCAAAGTCGTCTCCACCAAATCGATAGTTATCATCTCATCGAAAGATCGGGACACCCTCGCCTCTATCAGTGTGTGTTTCCGTGTACCATATTTTGCTATTGGTCTACTTGTTGCATTGCAAATTTGCGTATCTTTTCCAACATTATTGAAGCTCACTAACAATTGCATCAAATTTTGTGCCACCATCCTAACCAATCTCCACCATAAGCTTTTACTTGTGTAGGTGTGAGAAACCGACAAGAATTGGTACCAATTATGCTATTTCCTTGTCCCACATTGGAGTGATCTTTGATCCATCTTCAACATCGGTCAAGGTACATTTGTTATACGTTCTTCTCTTTCTCCCACTCACATATTTCCCTAGGAATGATGGATAGGCAAGTACTTCAACCAACCCACTTTTCATCGGGCAAGACGATGACATGAACTCCTACATCACAAAGAGCCACCTCTTTGGTGCACAACGTGCTTTGCATCAAGAGCAACAAGCAATGAGAGAACGCATCGAAAACCTCACCACCGAATTACGACTCTCCAAGCAACATACCAGAGACTACTTTGACCACAATGATAGAGGCAAAGGTGTCCCGTCTTTCGATGAGATGATGGATATCGCTTTGGTGGAAGTCGACTTTGACGATCCGACTACGAACGTGCGAGGACGTCGCGCCTTAGCAATCGCTAAACCAACTCCGAGAGGTTATTGACCACGCCGGAGCACGATCAACCTGACCACAAGGGTCTGTTTCCTGCGAGCAAACGAAGAACAAGCAAGAAACTGAGATTGCAATCTGGATATTGCGAATATAAGATGAAAGCTTTATTGATCAAGGTGGGGTTCTGTGACGCCTTTGTCTGGTCGTTGAACACAAACGAAGTACGCGAAGTTGCAGCTATGGCGAACTTTTAATCTAAACAAAACCCAAGGTCTAAACGATGCCCTAAGGGCTGTATATATGGAGGAAGAGGGGGTGGATTTCGTGGCCCTTGGTGGAGGGGTCCGAAATCAACCCTATCTCTTGTTTCCCCACACATACGGACTCTAAAAATAGCCTATACTTATGTATTTCGAAATTACATGGGCCTGGCCCAATAATAAGGTGACGCAGCACCTAAAATAGCCTCAGGACGAAATTTATGAAGTGGCATCTTGTATATTTCGTCCAAGGCTTCATGCACACATTATGGTGGCTTCAAAGTCCTGAAATCATCACTTGTAACTCCGTTCTTGTTCCCCTTGCGCATGCCATCATCTCCATGCTTGTTCTTGCTCCAATGTTCATCCTTCTCCAAGCTAGGCCCTTCATTTGTAAGCAAAACAAATGTATCCAATTTAGGCAGCATCATATTCTCATGAACATTAGAATCATTACCAAGAAACGAAAGTACCTGATAATTTAGTTGGCGTGCACGAGCTCTAGTAATTGGTCCAGTATGTATAGCAGCAGGGGCTGTGGGTGTAACAAGTAGTTGGAATAGGATACAATCTACAATGTTCAGACCACCATACACATGCAAAACTAGTGAAAGCACAAACAGCAGCAGCAACTCGTCTCTCCTCAGGATATTGTAAACATGTAAATCGTTGTTCAGTTTCTAACTCCCAAGTAAGATATATATCAGGAACATATCTACCCTCAAATGGTGGAATATTCAATTTCAGTTTAGGAATATGGACATCATCTCGTACCTGAGGTGGTGGTGCACGCCTACCATTACGAATATATACCTGAGGTCGACCTGCTGGTGGTGGTACAGGTGGCTGCACGTAGTGTTGATTTTGATCAACCTCATCCTCATAGTCTCCCACATAATCATCCTCCTCCGCATCAGCAGCAGGAGCCACAGAAGTATCAACAGCAGCACCAACAGTTTGGCCAAACGCAAGAGGAACACGGCTTGCTCGGCGGAGGTCTGCTTCGCGACGTGGAGGTAGTCGTTGTTGTTGTTGTTGTTGGAGAGGTGCGTTAGCTGCAGCGGGTGGTGGTGGTGGAAGACGCACGAGCAATTCATTAAACTTGTTATCGAGCTTTGTTTCGAACGTCTTCTCAAAGCCAGTGATCTTCTCCATGGCCTCTTCAAAATTGTTCAGCACATCTTGCACCTGTTCAGTCATCATTTGCTGAAACTTATCATGAAGCTCCTTGTTCGATAAATTCTCCCAGTCAATCTCGTCGGCTTGTGATCCTGGCATGGTTAGCAGCAATAGAAACACACAAGAATATGATCCTACAAACTACGAACAAGTGGTGGTGGTGGGTGTCACAAATCCGTCAAGCAAAACTCAAATTCTTACCAGTTCTTACCCAGCAACAGGCGGTGATCGGCAACCGTTGTAGTCAAAACTCTCAAAGCTTGGATAGAGCGATTACCAGGGAGAGTCAAACGCACGACGTAGATGTATGTGGAGCTGGGAAGGCTTATAATATGGTAGCAAAAAGGGTCAGCAATAATCAATTCAGAGATGCAAAGTTGAATAAACGCTCAACGGATGGCTCGGAAGTTGGAATTGGAACTATTTTTTTGAAATTGAGTGTTGATTGCTAAGGTACATCACGTATGTGTGTTGATTGTAGAGGCATTAATAATATTACTATTCGTTATCGTCATCCTATTCCTAGGCTAGATGATATGCTTGATGAATTGAGTGGCTCTACAATATTCTCCAAAGTTGATTTGCATAGTGGATACCATCAAATTCGTACGAAATTGGGAGATGAATGGAAAACAGCATTCAAAACTAAGTTTGGATTATATGAGTGGTTAGTCATGCCTTTTGGGTTAACTAGTGCACCTAGTACTTTCATGAGATTAATGAACGAAGTTTTACGTGCTTTCATTGGACGATTTGTGGTAGTTTACTTTGATGATATACTGATTTATAGCAGATCTTTGGAAGAATATTTGGAACATTTACGTGCTGTTTTTATTGCTCTACGTGATGCACGTTTGTTTGGTAAACTTGGGAAGTGCACCTTTTGCACCGACCGAGTATCTTTTCTTGGCTATGTTGTTACTCCACAGGGAATTGAAGTTGATAAATCCAAGATTGAAGCTATTGAGAGTTGGCCGCAGCACAAAACGGTCACACAAGTGAGGAGTTTTCTTGGCCTCGCTGGATTCTATAGGCGTTTTGTGAGAGATTTCAGCACCATTGCTGCACCTCTCAATGAGCTTACAAAGAAAAATGTGCCTTTTCTTTGGGGTACCGCACAGGAAGAAGCCTTCTCGGTATTGAAAGATAAGTTGACACATGCTCCTTTACTCCAACTTCCTGATTTTAATAAGACTTTTGAGCTTGAATGTGATGCTAGTGGAATTGGATTAGGAGGTGTGTTATTACAAGATGGCAAACCTGTTGCATACTTTTCTGAAAAATTGAGTGGGCCTAGTCTGAATTATTCTACTTATGATAAAGAATTATATGCTCTTGTTCGGACTTTAGAAACATGGCAACATTATTTATGGCCCAAAGAATTTGTTATACATTCTGATCATGAATCTTTGAAACATATTAAAAGTCAAGCTAAACTGAATCGTAGACATGCTAAATGGGTTGAATTCATTGAGACTTTCCCTTATGTCATTAAACACAAGAAGGCAAAAGAAAATGTTATTGCTGATGCATTGTCTCGTCGCTATACTATGCTTTCACAACTTGACTTCAAAATATTTGGTTTGGAGACCATCAAAGATCAATATGTGCATGATGCTGATTTTAAAGATGTAATGCAGAATTGTAAAGAAGGAAGAATGTGGAACAAGTTTGTCGTTAACGATGGATTTGTGTTTCGTGCTAACAAGCTATGCATTCCAGCTAGCTCCGTTCGTCTTTTGTTGTTGCAGGAGGCGCATGGAGGAGGATTAATGGGACACTTTGGCGTGAAGAAGACGGAGGACGTACTTGCTACACATTTCTTTTGGCCAAAGATGAGACGGGATGTTGAGCGTTTTATTGCTCGATGCACTACATGTCAAAAAGCTAAGTCACGACTCAATCCTCATGGTTTATATATGCCTTTGCCTGTACCTAGTGTCCCTTGGGAGGATATATCTATGGACTTTGTTTTAGGTTTACCTCGAACAAAGAAGGGGAGGGATAGCATATTTGTTGTCGTCGATAGATTCTCGAAAATGGCACACTTTATACCATGTCATAAAAGCGATGATGCTGTTAATGTTGCTGATTTGTTCTTTCGTGAAATTATTCGCTTGCATGGTGTGCCAAATACTATTGTTTCAGATCGTGATACTAAATTTCTTAGCCACTTTTGGAGATGTTTATGGGCTAAGTTGGGGACTAAACTGCTTTTTAGTACTACTTGTCACCCCCAAACTGATGGACAAACTGAAGTAGTCAATAGAACGTTGTCTACTATGCTTAGGGCTGTTTTGAAGAATAATAAGAAAATGTGGGAGGAATGCTTGCCTCATATTGAATTTGCTTATAATCGTTCATTGCATTCTACTACTAAGATGTGCCCTTTTGAAGTTGTGTATGGTTTCCTACCTCGTGCACCTATTGATTTGTTGCCTCTTCCATTGATAGAGGCAAAGGTGTCCCGTCTTTCGATGAGATGGTGGATTTCGCTTTGGTGGAAGTCGACTTTGACGATCCGACTACGAACGTGCGAGGACGTCGCGCCTTAGCAATCGCTAAACCAACTCCGAGAGGTTATTGACCACGCCGGAGCACGATCAACCTGACCATGAGGGTCTGTTTCCTGCGAGCAAACGAAGAACAAGCAAGAAACTGAGATTGCAATCTGGATATTGCGAATATAAGATGAAAGCTTTATTGATCAAGGTGGGGTTCTGTGACGCCTTTGTCTGGTCGTTGAACACAAACGAAGTACGCGAAGTTGCAGCTATGGCGAACTTTTAATCTAAACAAAACCCAAGGTCTAAACGATGCCCTAAGGGCTGTATATATGGAGGAAGAGGGGGTGGATTTCGTGGCCCTTGGTGGAGGTGTCCGAAATCAACCCTATCTCTTGTTTCCCCACATATACGGACTCTAAAAATAGCCTATACTTATGTATTTCGAAATTACATGGGCCTGGCCCAATAATAAGGTGACACAGCACCTAAAATAGCCTCGGGACGAAATTTATGAAGTGGCATCTTGTATATTTCGTCCAAGGCTTCATGCACACATTATGGTGGCTTCAAAGTCCTGAAATCATCACTTGTAACTCCGTTCTTGTTCCCCTTGCGCATGCCATCATCTCCATGCTTGTTCTTGCTCCAATGTTCATCCTTCTCCAAGCTAGGCCCTTCATTTGTAAGCAAAACAAATGTATCCAATTTAGGCAGCATCATATTCTCATGAACATTAGAATCATTACCAAGAAACGAAAGTACCTGATAATTTAGTTGGCGTGCACGAGCTCTAGTAATTGGTCCAGTATGTATAGCAGCAGGGGCTGTGGGTGTAACAATTGTATTGATGTCCTCATCATCCTCCCCTTCTTGAAATGAAGTCGTCCTCACCCACATAATGCTTCAAATCTGCAATGTTAAAAGTGGGACTAACCCCAAAATCTGCAGGCAACTCAAGTTTATATGCATTATCATTTATTTTCTCTAACACCTTAAAGGGACCATCAGCACGTGGCATTAGCTTTGATTTGCGCAAATCAGGAAATCTATCCTTACGCAAATGTAACCAAACAAGATCTCCAGGTGCAAACACAACATGTTTTCTACCCTTATCTCCAGCAAGTTTATATTTAGCATTCATACGCTCAATGTTTTCCTTAGTTAACTCATGCATTTTTAAAATCAATTCAGCATGTTGTTTAGCATCAAAATTAACCTTCTCCGAAGATGGAAGAGGCAACAAATCAATAGGTGCACGAGGTAGGAAACCATACACAACTTCAAAAGGGCACATATTAGTAGTAGAATGCAATGCACGATTATAAGCAAATTCAATATGAGGCAAGCATTCCTCCCACATTTTCTTATTATTCTTCAAAACAGCCCTAAGCATAGTAGACAATGTTCTATTGACTACTTCAGTTTGTCCATCAGTTTGGGGGTGACAAGTAGTACTAAAAAGCAGTTTAGTCCCCAACTTAGCCCATAAACATCTCCAAAAGTGGCTAAGAAATTTAGTATCACGATCTGAAACAATAGTATTTGGCACACCATGCAAGCGAATAATTTCACGAAAGAACAAATCAGCAACATTAACAGCATCATCGCTTTTATGACATGGTATAAAGTGTGCCATTTTCGAGAATCTATCGACGACAACAAATATGCTATCCCTCCCCTTCTTTGTTCGAGGTAAACCTAAAACAAAGTCCATAGATATATCCTCCCAAGGGACACTAGGTACAGGCAAAGGCATATATAAACCATGAGGATTGAGTCGTGACTTAGCTTTTTGACATGTAGTGCATCGAGCAATAAAACGCTCAACATCCCGTCTCATCTTTGGCCAAAAGAAATGTGTAGCAAGTACGTCCTCCGTCTTCTTCACGCCAAAGTGTCCCATTAATCCTCCTCCATGCGCCTCCTGCAACAACAAAAGACGAACGGAGCTAGCTGGAATGCATAGCTTGTTAGCACGAAACACAAATCCATCGTTAACGACAAACTTGTTCCACATTCTTCCTTCTTTACAATTCTGCATTACCTCTTTAAAATCAGCATCATGCACATATTGATCTTTGATGGTCTCCAAACCAAATATTTTGAAGTCAAGTTGTGAAAGCATAGTATAGCGACGAGACAATGCATCAGCAATAACATTTTCTTTTCCCTTCTTGTGTTTAATGACATAAGGGCAAGTCTCAATGAATTCAACCCATTTAGCATGTCTACGATTCAGTTTAGCTTGACTTTTAATATGTTTCAAAGATTCATGATCAGAATGTATAACAAATTCTTTGGGCCATAAATAATGTTGCCATGTTTCTAAAGTCCGAACAAGAGCATATAATTCTTTATCATAAGTAGAATAATTCAGACTAGGCCCACTCAATTTTTCAGAAAAGTATGCAACAGGTTTGCCATCTTGTAATAACACACCTCCTAATCCAATTCCACTAGCATCACATTCAAGCTCAAAAGTCTTATTAAAATCAGGAAGTTGGAGTAAAGGAGCATGTGTCAACTTATCTTTCAATACCGTGAAGGCTTCTTCCTGTGCGGTACCCCAAACAAAAGGCACATCCTTCTTTGTAAGCTCGTTGAGAGGTGCAGCAATGGTGCTGAAATCTCTCACAAAACGCCTATAGAATCCAGCGAGGCCAAGAAAACTCCTAACTTGTGTGACCGTTTTGGGCTGCGGCCAACTCTCAATAGCTTCAATCTTGGCTTTGTCAACTTCAATTCCCTGTGGAGTAACAACATAGCCAAGAAAAGATACTCGGTCGGTGCAAAAGGTGCACTTCCCAAGGTTACCAAACAAACGTGCATCACGTAGAGCAATAAAAACAGCACGTAAATGTTCCAAATGTTCTTCCAAAGATCTGCTATAAATCAGTATGTCATCAAAGTAAACTACCACAAATCGTCCAATGAAAGCACGTAAAACTTCGTTCATTAATCTCATGAAAGTACTAGGTGCATTAGTTAACCCAAAAGGCATGACTAACCACTCATATAATCCAAACTTAGTTTTAAATGCTGTTTTCCATTCATCTCCCAATTTCATACGAATTTGGTGGTAGCCACTACGCAAATCAACTTTGGAGAATATTGTAGAACCACTCAGTTCATCAAGCATATCATCTAGCCTAGGAATAGGATGACGATAACGAATAGTAATATTATTAATGCCTCTACAATCAACACACATACGTGATGTACCATCCTTTTTCGGCACTAGAATAATAGGAACAGCACAAGGACTAAGGGATTCGCGTATATAACCTTTGTCGAGAAGCTCTTGTACTTGGCGCATAATCTCCTTCGTCTCCTCTGGATTGGTACGGTATGGTGCACGGTTTGGCAGTGAAGCACCAGGAATTAAGTCAATCTGATGCTCAATCCCTCGAATAGGCGGTAATCCCGGTGGCACGTCTTGTGGAAAGACGTCAGCGAACTCCTGCAAAATGTTAGTGACAGCAGGAGGCAAAGAGGAAGGCACGTCCTCGAATGAAAATAATGCCTCTTTGCACACAAAAGCATAGCAAACAGATTTGCCGAAATCTAGCTCATCAATATCAGATTTGGTGGCAAATAAACATGCACTTTTCAATTTAATTTCAGAAGCAACACTAGATGGTTTATTGTTAGGCTTCATTTGTTGCTCAAATTCTTTTGCCACAATCTGATTTTCACTCTTATTCGTCTCCTGTTTTGCTTTATTAGCTCTATTAATATCATCTTTCAAAATGGAATCAGGAGTCATAGGAAGCAAAGTAATATTTTTATCCTTATGAACAAGAGTATAGTGATTGTTTCTACCATGGTGTACATAATTTTTATCAAATTGCCATGGTCTACCAAGTAATAAGGAACATGCTTGCATAGGTACCACATTACAATCAACATAATCAGCATATGTAGAGATACTAAAATGCACACGAACAGTACGTGTTACCTTAACCTTGCCGCTGTTGTTGAACCATTGGATGTAGTAAGGATGTGGATGTGGTCTTGTGGTGAGAGAAAGCTTCTCCACCATCTCCATGCTAGCCAAGTTGTTGCAGCTCCCTCCGTCTATTATGACGCGCACAGAACGTTCCTTCACAACTCCCTTGGTATGGAACAAATTGTGCCTCTGATTTTGCTCAGCTTGTGTGACCTGCACACTCAAAACACGTTGAGCAACTAAACATTCATACCTGTCAGCGTCTTCAGGAGCCATGTATTGCGTCTCATGATCAGAATCATCTCCACCATGTTCTTCACGTGTAATAAGAGCCAAAGTCTCCTCATCATAGTCAGTAGCGGACTCATATCCACCATCCGCGGTAGCAATCATCACACGCGGAGATTTGCATTCTCTCGCATAATGACCTCCTCCCTTACAACGACGACAAATAATATCACTTGTGTGCCCTGTTGATGCCATGGAAGAAGAAGAACGCTGTGTAGGCCCCGCAGGTGCGCTCTTGGCAGATAATGGTGGTTGTGCCTGTTTTCTTGTATCACGGCTGGAGGTGGCACCGGATGGAGGTGCTGGTGCAGTTGAAGTAGAAGATGCACGTGGTGTCCATGATGAAGGTCGGCCTGCAGAAAAGTTAGTTCGCCCCAATGCTTGTCGATCCTGCACTTCACGTTCAGCTTTACAAGCAAGATGGAATAAACGAGTGATATTAGTATACTCCTTATAGTCTAGAATGGTCTGAATCTCTCTATTTAATCCACCCGGAAAACGTGCAAGCATAGCTTCATTCTCCTCAACAATACCACATCTAATCATGCCAGTTTGTAATTCCTGATAATATTCTTCTACAGAATTTTTCCCTTGTCTTAAACGCTGCAATTTTTGAAGCAATTCACGTTGATAATATGGTGGAACCCAACGCGTACGCATAGCAGTTTTCAAAGCAGCCCAAGTAGTTGGAATAGGATATAATCTACAATGTTCAGACCACCATACACATGCAAAACTAGTGAAAGCACAAACGGCAGCAGCAACTCGTCTCTCCTCAGGATATTATAAACATGTAAATCGTTGTTCAGTTTCTAACTCCCAAGTAAGATATATATCAGGAACATATCTACCCTCAAATGGTGGAATATTCAATTTCAGTTTAGGAATATGGACATCATCTCGTACCTGAGGTGGTGGTGCAGGCCTACCATTACGAATATATACCTGAGGTCGACCTGCTGGTGGTGGTACAGGTGGCTGCACGTAGTGTTGATTTTGATCAACCTCATCCTCATAGTCTCCCACATAATCATCCTCCTCCGCATCAGCAGCAGGAGCCACAGAAGTATCAACAGCAGCACCAACAGTTTGGCCAAACGCAAGAGGAACACGGCTTGCTCGGCGGAGGTCTGCTTCGCGACGTGGAGGTAGTCGTTGTTGTTGTTGTTGGAGAGGTGCGTTAGGTGCAGCGGGTGGTGGTGGTGGAAGACGCGCGAGCAATTCATTAAACTTGTTATCGAGCTTTGTTTCGAACGTCTTCTCAAAACCAGTGATCTTCTCCATGGCCTCTTCAAAATTGTTCAGCACATCTTGCACCTGTTCAGTCATCATTTGCTGAAACTTATCATGAAGCTCCTTGTTCGATAAATTCTCCCAGTCAATCTCGTCGGCTTGTGATCCTGGCATGGTTAGCAGCAATAGAAACACACAAGAATATGATCCTACAGACTACGAACAAGTGGTGGTGGTGGGTGTCACAAATCCGTCAAGCAAACCTCAAATTCTTACCAGTTCTTTACCCAGCAGCAGGCGGTGATCGGCAACCGTTGTAGTCAAAAACTCTCAAAGCTTGGATAGAGCGATTACCAGGGAGAGTCAAACGCACGACGTAGATGTATGTGGAGCTGGGAAGGCTTATAATATGGTAGCAAAAAGGGTCAGCAATAATCAATTCAGAGATGCAAAGTTGAATAAACGCTCAACGACGGTACTGTGCTGGTCCTAGGCTAGACTGTGCTAGAGACGCGAGCCTAGAACACTAACAAAATCACGGCGCGGCACGTAAACAAGGGAAAAGCACACTCTGAATTTTTTTTTTCGCTCTTTTTTTTTTGCGCTCTTTTTTTTTGCGCTGCTTTTTTTTTTGCGAAAAATCACTATAATGGCGAGTGTCTCAAAACTCTTCCTAGCTCAAACTGACAGGATGGGCACGAAATTTTTTCGACCAATTTTTTTTTTTCGACTGCCCGGACCCAAAAACTGGAAACGGGTCAAAAAAAACTTCCTATAATGGCACCTGTCTCAAAACACTCAGAAACACCTAAAAATAGGATAGCCAGAATTTTTTTCGAAAAATGCGTTTTCGAAAAATTTTGGGCCTAAACGGAGCGTGGCTACCCGACTCCGGCAAGGAAACACGAATCGGAATCTAGATGGATCTCGAAAACAACCCTAATAAGCAAGGAACTCGGATTGGTGGTGGATATATGGTGGTGGTATATGGCAGCGGTGGTGGTAGCGGTGGTAGTATATGGATATGGATCGGTGGTGGTATATGGACACGGATTGGTGGTGGTATATGGATACGGATTCGGAGCGGTGGTGGTAGATGGCAGGGGCAATGATGATGGTGCGGCGGCGGCGTGACAACTTATGACCAGAACTCGAAACTCTAAAAGACTAGACTCTAAGACCAGCAACTAGACACGACGATGCAACCGCAAATTCAACAAAGCAAAAACCCTAAAAAGATTATGCAAAGGCTCAGATTGGTTCGGATATGATGAACTAACCCTAAATTTTTTTTGTGTGGCTTTTTCGTGGACTATAGGTATGAAGAACAGACTCGATCTAAACTACGAAAAACTGTAAAATCTCACCGAGCAACCTGGAAATCTGATACCACTTGATAGAGGCAAAGGTGTCCCGTCTTTCGATGAGATGATGGATATCGCTTTGGTGGAAGTCGACTTTGATGATCCGACTACGAACGTGCGAGGACGTCGCGCCTTAGCAATCGCTAAACCAACTCCGAGAGGTTATTGACCACGCCGGAGCACGATCAACCTGACCACAAGGGTCTGTTTCCTGCGAGCAAACGAAGAACAAGCAAGAAACTGAGATTGCAATCTGGATATTGCGAATATAAGATGAAAGCTTTATTGATCAAGGTGGGGTTCTGTGACGCCTTTGTCTGGTCGTTGAACACAAACGAAGTACGCGAAGTTGCAGCTATGGCGAACTTTTAATCTAAACAAAACCCAAGGTCTAAACGATGCCCTAAGGGCTGTATATATGGAGGAAGAGGGGGTGGATTTCGTGGCCCTTGGTGGAGGGGTCCGAAATCAACCCTATCTCTTGTTTCCCCACACACACGGACTCTAAAAATAGCCTATACTTATGTATTTCGAAATTACATGGGCCTGGCCCAATAATAAGGTGACGCAGCACCTAAAATAGCCTCGGGACGAAATTTATGAAGTGGCATCTTGTATATTTCGTCCAAGGCTTCATGCACACATTATGGTGGCTTCAAAGTCCTGAAATCATCACTTGTAACTCCGTTCTTGTTCCCCTTGCGCATGCCATCATCTCCATGCTTGTTCTTGCTCCAATGTTCATCCTTCTCCAAGCTAGGCCCTTCATTTGTAAGCAAAACAAATGTATCCAATTTAGGCAGCATCATATTCTCATGAACATTAGAATCATTACCAAGAAACGAAAGTACCTGATAATTTAGTTGGCGTGCACGAGCTCTAGTAATTGGTCCAGTATGTATAGCAGCAGGGGCTGTGGGTGTAACAATTGTATTGATGTCCTCATCACACAAGCTCGGCGACCACAAGCTAGAGAATGACGCAAGAATGGACGAGATTCATGCTTTGTTGCTCAACCGCTCTTCTTCCACTTTGTCCTCATCAAGACGGAACCGCTCAAGTCGACACTCTGACTACACTATCTCCGGCTCAAGTACACCGACATAGAATACTCTTCGACATGCTGCACCCCAAGATAGTCAAGCAAACAGCAATCCTCTACATGACAACGACTCTCAAGAGCAACGACACTGTCAAAACCAAGCTACTTTCGCTCAAGCACGAGAACGGCAACGCCAACGCCATCAAGAGGAGGAAGAAACGAGCGAGGCAACATCAAAATGAACAAGATGCTGAACCGCAACGTCAAGAGCAACAATTGTGAGAAGCTCAAGCACTTGAGGCACAACAAGTCCTCCGAGATTCAAGTCGAGCCATAGCCAACCGAGGACGACAAGCTCGTGAGTATCAAGAAGCACTCCGTGATGAAGTCCACGAACTAATATACCAAGCTCGCGTGCATCGTCAAGCTCGACAAGTTCCTCCACAAGCTCGTGAAGAACATCAAGTTCATCAAGAGCAACAAAACATTGGAAATCATCCAAGACAAGAACAAGCTGCGAGAGACGATCATCCTCGTCAAGGACGTCATCACCCCCGACCCCAACACAATGAAGAGCAACGCTACGGCAAGCTAAAGTTCACCATTCCCAACTTCAATGGAAGCAATGATCCCGAAGAGTATCTTTCATGGGCATTGAAGGTCGACAAAATCTTCCGCTTGCACAACTACCTGGGCTTCCGCAATGATCCCGAAGAGTATCTTTCATGGGCATTGAAGAAGAGGAGAAGATCGTGATGGCTTCCCTTGAGTTCCAAGACTATGTCCTCATTTGGTGGGAACAAGTCATTGAGCGTCGAGAGGCAAGAGGTGAACCACCCATCACTACCTGGGCGCAAATGAAGGATGTCATGAGAGCATGCTTCGTGCCTACCTACTACAACTGCGACCTCTTCAAGAAACTCCAACTACTCAAGCAAGGATCCAAGAGCATTGAAGAATACTACAAGGAAATGGATACTGCAATAATACGAGCCAGTGTCACGAAAGATGATGAGCAAACTATGGCACGTTTCTTGAATGGACTCAATCATCCATCAAGAAGATCGCCGACTTCCAACCATACTCGAACCTCATCAAGCTAGTACATCAAGAAACCAAATCGGAATGTCAAGTGCAAGCTGACTTCAAGTATGCCAAGTTCTCGTCCAAGTCCTATGGCTTCTCCAGCACTCAAGCTTCAACGACTCCAACACCTTCTACATCAACCAAGCCTTCTACAAGAAAAAATGACAAGTCGAGTTACAAGAAAACTTCGACAACTCCAAGTCATCATCCTACTACAAGCAACTTCAAGCCGAGAGCTTCATCATCATCTACCCCAACCGATGAGACCGTCAAGACAAGTTCCTTCAAATGCTTGACATGCGGAGGCCGAGGCCACAAGTCCTTTGAGTGTACCAACAAGCGAACCATGATCCTCAATGATGGTGGTACATACAACTCCATGAGCGAAGGCGAAATGGAAGCACTTGAGAAAGTGGCAATGCACCGGCAAGTGAACGTAGATGAAGAAGAACAAGTCTTTTGTGACGAAGATTCAAGTCCCGCTCTCGTTGTCTCCAAGGTATTGACCCTTCAACATCAACAAGAAGAATACCAAAGATGTCATATGTTTCATACCAAGGCGGACATCAATGGAAGGTCCGTCAAGGTCATCATCGATGGAGGGAGTTGCCATAATTTAGCAAGGGAAGAACTTTGCTCCAAGCTCCAATTGCCCAACACGAAGCACCCACATCCTTACAAAGTTCAATGGCTTAGTGACTCCGACACTATTCAATTCGAGCATAGAGTGCAAGTCTCCTTGAAAATCAGAGCTTACGAAGACACTTTGGAGTGTGATGTCGTTCCAATGACCGTTTGCCACCTTCTTCTCAGACGACAATAGCAATTTGATAGAGGTGTCATCCACAACGGCCGACCGAACCACTGCATCTTCAAGAAGCAAGGAAAGGAGTACGTACTTCTCCCTATGTCTCCAAGCCAAGTGATCGTCGACAAGCAAACCACCCACCGTGGAGAGAATAGTGAGAGAGCGAACCACCAAAAAGAGAGTGAGCGCCACAAGACCAAATCGAGTGCCTCCACGATGAGCGACAAGAAGAACTTAGTTCTATTTGCCACCAAAAGTGAGATAAGAGAAGTTTGTGAGAACCCATCATGTGTCTTGCACTATGTCCTTTTGTGCAATGATGACACACTAAAAGCTAACACCTCTCGCACTCTACCTTTAGTGGTGTCTTCTCTTTCGCAGGAATTCCAAGACGTTTTCCTTGACGAGCTACCTCCGGGTCTACCTCCACTACGAGGCATCGAGCACCGCATCGACCTCATCCCCGGAGCACCACTTCCAAACAAATCTCCCTACCGCGTCAACCCCGAAGAAACCAAAGAAATACAAAGGCAAGTAAAACATCTCATAGACCATGGACATGTGCATGAAAGTTTGAGTTCTTGTGCCATTCTGGTCATTCTTGTGCCAAAAAGAGGCGGTAGCTTTCGCATGTGTTCCGATTGTAGACCTATCAATGCTATCAATGTTCAATATAGATACCCCATTCCACGGCTTGATGATATGCTTGATGAACTTAGCGGTGCCACTATCTTTTCCAAAATTGATCTTAAAAGTGGTTACTATCAAAGCCGCATACAAGAGGGTGATGAATGGAAGACCGCTTTCAAAACAAAATTTGGTTTGTATGAGTGGTTAGTCATGCCTATGGGTTTATCGGAAGCACCAGGTACTTTCATGCGTCTTATGCATTATGTGTTTCGCCCTTACATTGGTGAGTTTGTTGTGGTCTACTTCGACGATATCCTTATTTTTAGCAAATCTCTCAAAGAGCATGTCATCCACCTTCGCACCATGCTACAAACTCTTCGTAAAGAGCGCCATTATGCCAATATGGAAAAATGCCTTTTTGGCGTTTATAAGCTTGTTTTCTAGGGTTTCATTGTATCTTCTAAGGGTGTTCATGTTGATGAATCTAAGATCAATGCTATTAAAACGTGGCCACAACCAACCAACCTGCAACAAGTGCCTAGCTTCCTTGGTTTAGCCGGTTTCTACCGTAGATTTGTGAAGGACTTTAGCACCATTGCTTCACCTTTGCATGCTTTAAGCAAGAAGAATGCACCCTTTGTTTGAGGACCATCCCAAGATACCGCATTCAATGAGCTTAAGAATTTGCTTACTCATGCTTCTATGCTTTCATTACCCAACTTTAACAAACCCTTTGTGATTCATTTTGATGCTAGTTGTAATGGCATAGGAGGTGTGTTAACACAAGAGAAGCACCCCATAACTTACTTTAGTGAGAAACTTTCAGGAGCGCAACTCAATTACCCCATCTTTGACAAGGAGCTATATGCTTTAGTGCGAGTTTTGCATGAATGGGAACATTATCTTCGCCCTCATGAATTTATCATCTATACCGACCATGAGACACTTAAATACCTTAAGGGCCGAACTAAGTTGAACAAGCGTCATGCTAAATGGAGTGCGTTCATTGAGTCTTTTCCTTATGTCATCAAGTATATTAAAGGTAAGGAAAATGTTGTAGCCGACGCACTCTCGCATATGCATGTTTGTTACTAAACTTGAATTGGATTTCATTGGCTTTGAGAACATAAAAGACTTGTATGCGCATGATCCTACTTTTGCTATTACTTATGCCAATATTTGCCGCATACATCTTGGAAATGCTATTACATCAAAGATGGCTACCTTATGAGAGCTAACAAACTTTGCATCCCCGAGTCTTCTCTTCGTTTGCTAATTTTGCAAGAATCTCATGGCAGTGGACTAATGGGACATTTTGGACGCGACAAGACATTCGCTACGCTCTCCAAGAACTATTAGTGGCCCAAGATGTTCCACGACGTCAACCACTTCACCAACCGATGCTCTACATGTCAAAAAGCTAAGTCTAAAGCTCAATCCCATGGTCTCTATATGCATCTTCCAATTCCGTATCAACCATGGGAAGATATTAGCATGGATTTTGTACTTGGTTTGCCTAGAACTAGAAATGGAAAGGATTCCGTCTTTGTTGTTGTGGACCGATTCTCTAAGATGTCACATTTCAAACCATGCAACAAGACAGACGATGCTTCACATGTTGACCATCTCTTTTGTAGGGAAATATTGCGTCTACATGGAGTGCCAAAGACGATTGTCTCGGATCGCGACATCAAGTTCCTAAGCTACTTTTGGAAAACCTTATGCGCCAAGCTCGGAATCAAGCTACTCTTCTCCACCGCTTACCATTCTCAAACCGACGGCCAAATGTAGGTGACCAACCGCACACTCTCCCCTCTGCTTCGCATGCTAATCAAGAGGAACATCAAGGAGTGGGAGGAGTGTCTACCTATCGCCAAGTATGCCTACAACCGAGCAAGACACTCGACTACCGGCAAGTCCCCCTTCGAGGTCGTCTACGGTTTCAACCCATTGTCCCCATTGGACATTCTCCCTCTACCACTCAAGAGCGCACGAATATGGACGCGAGTGCCCGAGTCAACTATCTCAAGAAGATGCATGAAGATACAAGGCACACCATTGAGCGCCAAGTACAACGACTCGCGACCAAGCTCAACATCAACAAGCACCCCATGGTGTTCCACATTGGAGATCTTGTGTGGCTACACCTTCGCAAGGACCGCTTCCCCCACAAACGCAAGTCCAAAATTTGACCATGAGTGGATAGACCCTTCAAGGTGTTTGAACGCTACAACAACAACGCCTACAAGATCGACATTCCACTTGACAAGTACTCCATGAGCGACATCTTCAATGTCAAAGATCTCTCTCCCTACCATGGTGATGAAATTTTCGATCCGAGGTCGGATCTTTTCCAAGGGAGGGGAGATGATGCAGAGCATCCTATAGTCATCCACATGGACCTAACATCGTCTCATCAAGAGCCAAGGGGACCCATGACATGAGCACGAGCTAGAGCTCTCGAGAACAAGGTGACCTCCTTCCTTAGTGATATCACATATGATCCTCTCGAGACATGGCTACTTCCTAAGTCCAAGATGTTGTTCATGATTAGGTACCAAGACGACCCTCTTGAAGATGCACGTGAAGACGGACAAGTCCCCAAGTTCATGGATGAAGAGAACCGACAGAAGGAGTCAAGAACAACTCCCAGGCACCAGACATCCAGCCCCTGGAAGTGTCAATAGTAGCAAGGAGCCAGCGGCCAAGCCTACAGGGCCCGGACATCCAGCGACTAGCCCAGACATCCGGCCCGTCCCGCGCACCCGGATATCTGGCCCTTCGCCCAGAAATCCGGACCCCGCCTATCGAGAGAGCAACAAGACCAGCGCCTCCAGCCCGGACATCCGGCCACCCCAGCACGGACATCCGGCCCGTCGTGAAAGCTTGGACATCCGGCCCGATGCCCGGACGTCTGGCCTCCCCTGTCTGTGCACAGTGTAAGGGCCCGAGGCCCATGTGAAAGGATCGATATGGTTGACTAGAGGGGGGGGGTGAATAGGCAACTAACAATATTTTACTTTTATTTACCAAAATAAACTTTGCATCAAAGTAGTGATGAGGACATCAATACCATTGTTACACCCACAGCCCCTACTGCTACATATACGGGACCAATTACTAGAGCTCGCGCACGCCAATTAAATTATCAGGTACTTTCGTTTCTTGGTAATGATTCTAATGTTCATGAGAATATGATGCTGCCTAAATTGGATACATTTGTTTTGCTTACAAATGAAGGGCCTAGCTTGGAGAAGGATGAACATTGGAGCAAGAACAAGCATGGAGATGATGCCATGCGCAAGGGGAACAAGAACGGAGTTACAAGTGATGATTTCAGGACTTTGAAGCCACCATAATGGGTGCATGAAGCCATGGACGAAATATACAAGATGCCACTTCATAAATTTCGTCCCGAGGCTATTATAGGTGCTGCGTCACCTTTTTATTGGGCCAGGCCCATGTAATTTCGAAATACATAAGTATAGGCTATTTTTAGAGTCTGTATGTGTGGGGAAACAAGAGATAGGGTTGATTTCGGACCCCTCCACCAAGGGCCACGAAATTCCCCCTCTCTTCCTCCATATATACAGCCCTTAGGGCACCGTTTAGACTTTGGGTTTTGTTTAGATTAAAAGTTCGCCATAGCTGCAACTTCGCGTACTTCGTTTGTGTTCAACGACCAGACAAAGGCGTCACAGAACCCCACCTTGATCAATAAAGTTTTCATCTTATATTCGCAATATCAAGATTGCAATCTTAGTTTCTTGCTTGTTTTTCGTTTGCTCGCAGGAAACAGACCCTCATGGTCAGGTTGATCGTGCTCCGGCGTGGTCAATAACCTCACGGAGTTGGTTTAGCGATTGCTAAGGCGCGACGTCCTCGCACGTTCATAGTCGGATCGTCAAAGTCGACTTCCACCAAAGCGATATCCATCATCTCATCGAAAGACGGGACACCTTTGCCTCTATCAAGTGGTATCAGATTTCCAGGTTGCTCGGTGAGATTTTACAGTTTTTCGTAGTTTAGATCGAGTCTGTTCTTCATACCTACAGTCCACGAAAAAGCCACAAAAAAAATTAGGGTTAGTTCATCATATCCGAACCAATCTGAGCCTTTGCATAATCTTTTTAGGGTTTTGCTTTGTTGAATTTGCGGTTGCATCGTCGTGTCTAGTTGCTGGTCTTAGAGTCTAGTCTTTTAGAGTTTCGAGTTCTGGTCATAAGTTGTCACGCCGCCGCCGCACCATCATCATCACCCCTGCCATCTACCACCACCGCTTATCCGCCACCGCTTCGAATCCGTATCCATATACCACCACAGCTGTCATATACCCCCACCGCTGCCATCTGCCACCATATATCCACCACCAATCCGAGTTCTTGTCATATTAGGTTTGTTTTCGAGATCCATCTAGATTCCGATTCGTGTTTCCTTGACGGAGTAGGTTTCGGAAAAAAAAAAGAGCAAAAAAAAAATTCCAGAGTGTGCTTTTCCCTTGTTTACGTGCCGCGCCGTGATTTTGTTAGTGTTCTAGGCTCGCGTCTCTAGCACAGTCTAGCCTAGGACCAGCACAGTACCGTCGTTGAGCGTTTATTCAACTTTGCATCTCTGAATTGATTATTGCTGACCCTTTTTGCTACCATATTATAAGCCTTCCCAGCTCCACATACATCTACGTCGTGCGTTTGACTCTCCCTGGTACTCGCTCTATCCAAGCTTTGAGAGTTTTTGACTACAACGGTTGCCGATCACCGCCTGCTGCTGGGTAAGAACTGGTAAGAATTTGAGATTTGCTTGACGGATTTGTGACACCCACCACCACCACTTGTTCGTAGTCTGTAGGATCATATTCTTATGTGTTTCTATTGCTGCTAACCATGCCAGGATCACAAGCCGACGAGATTGACTGGGAGAATTTATCGAACAAGGAGCTTCATGATAAGTTTCAGCAAATGATGACTGAACAGGTGCAAGATGTGCTGAACAATTTTGAAGAGGCCATGGAGAAGATCACTAGCTTTGAGAAGACGTTCGAAACATAGCTCGATAACAAGTTTAATGAATTGCTCGCGCGTCTTCCACCACCACCACCCGCTGCAGCTAACGCACCTCTCCAACAACAACAACAACAACAACGACTACCTCCACGTCGCGAAGCAGACCTCCGCCGAGCAAGCCGTGTTCCTCTTGCGTTTGGCCAAACTGTTGGTGCTGCTGTTGATACTTCTGTGGCTCCTGCTGCTGATGCGGAGGAGGATGATTATGTGGGAGACTATGAGGATGAGGTTGATCAAAATCAACACTACGTGCAGCCACCTGTACCACCACCAGCAGGTCGACCTCAGGTATATATTCGTAATGGTAGGCCTGCACCACCACCTCAGGTACGAGATGATGTCCATATTCCTAAACTGAAATTGAATATTCCACCATTTGAGGGTAGATATGTTCCTGATATATATCTTACTTGGGAGTTAGAAACTGAACAACGATTTACATGTTTACAATATCCTGAGGAGAGACGAGTTGCTGCTGCTGTTTGTGCTTTCACTAGTTTTGCATGTGTATGGTGGTCTGAACATTGTAGATTATATCCTATTCCAACTACTTGGGCTGCTTTGAAAACTGCTATGCGTACGCGTTGGGTTCCATCATATTATCAACGTGAATTGCTTCAAAAATTGCAGCGTTTAAGACAAGGGAAAAATTCTGTAGAAGAATATTATCAGGAATTACAAACTGGCATGATTAGATGTGGTATTGTTGAGGAGAATGAAGCTATGCTTGCACGTTTTCTGGGTGGATTAAATAGAGACATTCAGACCATTCTAGACTATAAGGAGTATACTAATATCACTCGTTTATTCCATCTTGCTTGTAAAGCTGAACGTGAAGTGCAGGATCGACAAGCATTGGGGCGAACTAACTTTTCTGCAGACATCAATACCATTGTTACACCCACAGCCCCTACTGCTACATATACGGGACCAATTACTAGAGCTCGCGCACGCCAATTAAATTATCAGGTACTTTCGTTTCTTGGTAATGATTCTAATGTTCATGAGAATATGATGCTGCCTAAATTGGATACATTTGTTTTGCTTACAAATGAAGGGCCTAGCTTGGAGAAGGATGAACATTGGAGCAAGAACAAGCATGGAGATGATGCCATGCGCAAGGGGAACAAGAACGGAGTTACAAGTGATGATTTCAGGACTTTGAAGCCACCGTAATGGGTGCATGAAGCCATGGACGAAATATACAAGATGCCACTTCATAAATTTCGTCCCGAGGCTATTATAGGTGATGCGTCACCTTTTTATTGGGCCAGGCCCATGTAATTTCGAAATACATAAGTATAGGCTATTTTTAGAGTCCGTATGTGTGGGGAAACAAGAGATAGGGTTGATTTCGGACCCCTCCACCAAGGGCCACGAAATTCCCCCTCTCTTCCTCCATATATACAGCCCTTAGGGCACCGTTTAGACTTTGGGTTTTGTTTAGATTAAAAGTTCGCCATAGCTGCAACTTCGCGTACTTCGTTTGTGTTCAACGACCAGACAAAGGCGTCACAGAACCCCACCTTGATCAATAAAGCTTTCATCTTATATTCGCAATATCCAGATTGCAATCTTAGTTTCTTGCTTGTTCTTCGTTTGCTCGCAGGAAACAGACCCTCGTGGTCAGGTTGATCGTGCTCCGGCGCGGTCAATAACCTCTCGGAGTTGGTTTAGCGATTGCTAAGGCGCGACGTCCTCGCACGTTCGTAGTCGGATCGTCAAAGTCGACTGCCATCAAAGCGATATCCATCATCTCATCGAAAGACGGGACACCTTTGCCTCTATCAAGTGGTATCAGATTTCCAGGTTGCTCGGTGAGATTTTACAGTTTTTTGTAGTTTAGATCGAGTCTGTTCTTCATACCTATAGTCCACGAAAAAGCCAAAAAAAAATTAGGGTTAGTTCATCCCATCCGAACCAATCTGAGCCTTGCATAATCTTTTCTGTATTTGCTTTGTTGAATTTGCGGTTACATCGTCGTGTCCAGTTGTTGGTCTTAGCGTCTAGTCTTTTAGAGTTTCGAGTTCTGTTCACAGGTTTTCACGTCGCCGCTGCCATATATCACCACCGCATCATCATCGTCGCTGTTGCCATATACCACCACCACATATTCACCGCCAATCCGAATCCATATACGCCACCACATATCCGCTGCCATCACGCCAATCCGAGTTCACCTGCAACATATATCCGCCACTTGTCCGTGTTCCACCAGATTCATCTCCGCCACCAGTCCGAGTTCCACCAGATTCATCTCCACCACCAGTTCTAGTCCGAGTCCAGTAATTGTTGCATTGTTCTCGATTTCCAGATCACGCGACACTCCGAGTCGTGACAGAGAAGGACTCCCCAACTTCCGAGCCATCCGCAGAAGAAAAATAGTTCCAATTTCAAAAAAAAAACTAACTCTGGAAAATTCTGGCTAGGCAGTTTTTAGACCATTTGTAGACTTTTTCGAAAAAAAATTGTTGCGGAGCAAAAAAAAAAGAGGAAAAAAAAAGTGCAAAAAAAAGAGAAAAAAAATTCAGAGTGTGCTCCTCCCTTGTTTACGTGCCGCGCCATGATTTTGTTGGTGTTCTAGGCTCGCGTCTCTAGCACAGTCTAGCCTAGGACCAGCACAGTACCGTCGTTGAGCGTTTATTCAACTTTGCATCTCTGAATTGATTATTGCTGACCCTTTTTGCTACCATATTATAAGCCTTCCCAGCTCCACATACATCTACGTCGTGCGTTTGACTCTCCCTGGTAATCGCTCTATCCAAGCTTTGAGAGTTTTGACTACAACGGTTGCCGATCACCGCCTGTTGCTGGGTAAGAACTGGTAAGAATTTGAGTTTTGCTTCACAGATTTGTGACACCCACCACCACCACTTGTTCGTAGTCTGTAGGATCATATTCTTGTGTGTTTCTATTGCTGCTAACCATGCCAGGATCACAAGCCGACGAGATTGACTGGGAGAATTTATCGAACAAGGAGCTTCATGATAAGTTTCAGCAAATGATGACTGAACAGGTGCAAGATGTGCTGAACAATTTTGAAGAGGCCATGGAGAAGATCAGTGGCCTTGAGAAGACGTTCGAAACAAAGCTCGATAAGAAGTTTAATGAATTGCTCGCGCGTCTTCCACCACCACCACCCGCTGCACCTAACGCACCTCTCCAACAACAACAACAACGACTACCTCCACGTCGCGAAACAGACCTCCGCCGAGCAAGCCGTGTTCCTCTTGCGTTTGGCCAAACTGTTGGTGCTGCTGTTGATACTTCTGTGGCTCCTGCTGCTGATGCGGAGGAGGATGATTATGTGGGAGATTATGAGGATGAGGTTGATCAAAATCAGCACTACGTGCAGCCACCTGTACCACCACCAGCAGGTCGACCTCAGGTATATATTCGTAATGGTAGGCCTGCACCACCACCTCAGGTACGAGATGATGTCCATATTCCTAAACTGAAATTGAATATTCCACCATTTGAGGGTAGATATGTTCCTGATATATATCTTACTTGGGAGTTAGAAACTGAACAACGATTTACATGTTTACAATATCCTGAGGAGAGACGAGTTGCTGCTGCTGTTTGTGCTTTCACTAGTTTTGCATGTGTATGGTGGTCTGAACATTGTAGATTATATCCTATTCCAACTACTTGGGCTGCTTTGAAAACTGCTATGCGTACGCGTTGGGTTCCATCATATTATCAACGTGAATTGCTTCAAAAATTGCAGCGTTTAAGACAAGGGAAAAATTCTGTAGAAGAATATTATCAGGAATTACAAACTGGCATGATTAGATGTGGTATTGTTGAGGAGAATGAAGCTATGCTTGCACGTTTTCTGGGTGGATTAAATAGAGACATTCAGACCATTCTAGACTATAAGGAGTATACTAATATCACTCGTTTATTCCATCTTGCTTGTAAAGCTGAACGTGAAGTGCAGGATCGACAAGCATTGGGGCGAACTAACTTTTCTGCAGACATCAATACCATTGTTACACCCACAGCCCCTACTGCTACATATACGGGACCAATTACTAGAGCTCGCGCACGCCAATTAAATTATCAGGTACTTTCGTTTCTTGGTAATGATTCTAATGTTCATGAGAATATGATGCTGCCTAAATTGGATACATTTGTTTTGCTTACAAATGAAGGGCCTAGCTTGGAGAAGGATGAACATTGGAGCAAGAACAAGCATGGAGATGATGCCATGCGCAAGGGGAACAAGAACGGAGTTACAAGTGATGATTTCAGGACTTTGAAGCCACCGTAATGGGTGCATGAAGCCATGGACGAAATATACAAGATGCCACTTCATAAATTTCGTCCCGAGGCTATTATAGGTGATGCGTCACCTTTTTATTGGGCCAGGCCCATGTAATTTCGAAATACATAAGTATAGGCTATTTTTAGAGTCCGTATGTGTGGGGAAACAAGAGATAGGGTTGATTTCGGACCCCTCCACCAAGGGCCACGAAATTCCCCCTCTCTTCCTCCATATATACAGCCCTTAGGGCACCGTTTAGACTTTGGGTTTTGTTTAGATTAAAAGTTCGCCATAGCTGCAACTTCGCGTACTTCGTTTGTGTTCAACGACCAGACAAAGGCGTCACAGAACCCCACCTTGATCAATAAAGCTTTCATCTTATATTCGCAATATCCAGATTGCAATCTTAGTTTCTTGCTTGTTCTTCGTTTGCTCGCAGGAAACAGACCCTCGTGGTCAGGTTGATCGTGCTCCGGTGTGGTCAATAACCTCTCGGAGTTGGTTTAGCGATTGCTAAGGCGCGACGTCCTCGCACGTTCGTAGTCGGATCGTCAAAGTCGACTGCCACCAAAGCGATATCCATCATCTCATCGAAAGACGGGACACCTTTGCCTCTATCAAGTAGGTTGTCTAGATATGCAACTAGGTGAGCAACCTATATGATCCAACAACAATGAACAAACACGCAAGCAAGAGAAGTAACACTAATGAGCTTGCACAAGTAAAGGTAAGAGATAACCAAGAGTGGATCCGGTGAAGACGAGGATGTGTTACCGAAGTTCCTTCCTTTTGAGGGGAAGTACGTCTCTGTTAGAGCGGTGTGGAGGCACAATGCTCCCCAAGAAGCCACTAGGGCCACTGTATTCTCCTCACGCCCTCACACAATGCGAGATGCCATGATTCCACTATTGGTGCCCTTGGAGGCGGCAACCGGACCTTTACAAACAAGGTTGGGGCAATCTCCACAACTTAATCGGAGGCTCCCAACAATACCATGAAGCTTCACCACAATGGACTATCGCTCCGTGGTGACCTCAACCGTCTAGGGTGCTCAAACACCCAAGAGTAACAAGATCCGCTAGGGATAGGTGGGGGAATCAAAAATCTCTTAGTGGAAGTGTAGATCGGGGCCTTGTCAACCACTCCTGAGCAAATCAACAAGTTTGATTGGCTAGAGAGATAGATCGGGCGAAAATGGAGCTTGGAGCATTAATGGAGCTTGAGGGGGAAGAGGTAGATCAACTTTGGGGAAGAAGACCTCCTTATATAGTGGGGGGAACAATCCAACCGTTAACCCCCCAAACAGCCCCGAAAAGGGCAGTACTACCGCGGGAGACATCGGTACTACCGCTGGGTTAAGCGGTACTACCGCTCCCTTCGGCGGTACTAGCGCGTGGAAAGAAGGGTAAAGGGAAAGAGGGAACCGGACAGTACTGCTGCAGTGGAAGGGCGGTTGATGAGGACATCAATACAATTGTTACACCCACAGCCCCTGATGCTATACATACTGGACCAATTACTAGAGCTCGTGCACGCCAACTAAATTACCAGGTACTTTCGTTTCTTGGTAATGATTTTAATGTTCATGAGAATATGATGCTGCCTAAATTGGATACATTTGTTTTGCTTACAAATGAAGGGCCTAGCTTGGAGAAGGATGAACATTGGAGCAAGAACAAGCATGGAGATGATGCCATGCGCAAGGGGAACAAGAACGGAGTTACAAGTGATGATTTCAGGACTTTGAAGCCACCATAATGGGTGCATGAAGCCTTGGACGAAATATACAAGATGCCACTTCATAAATTTCGTCCCGAGGCTATTTTAGGTGCTGCGTCACCTTATTATTGGGCCAGGCCCATGTAATTTCGAAATACATAAGTATAGGCTATTTTTAGAGTCCGTATGTGTGGGGAAACAAGAGATAGGGTTAATTTCGGACCCCTCCACCAAGGGCCACGAAATTCCCCCCTCTTCCTCCATATATACAGCCCTTAGGGCATCGTTTAGACTTTGGGTTTTGTTTAGATTAAAAGTTCGCCATAGCTGCAACTTCGCGTACTTCGTTTGTGTTCAACGACCAGACAAAGGCGTCACAGAACCCCACCTTGATCAATAAAGCTTTCATCTTATATTCGCAATATCTAGATTGCAATCTCAGTTTCTTGCTTGTTCTTCGTTTGCTCGCAGGAAACAGACCCTCGTGGTCAGGTTGATCGTGCTCCGGCGTGGTCAATAACCTCTCGGAGTTGGTTTAGCGATTGCTAAGGCGCGACGTCCTCGCACGTTCGTAGTCGGATCGTCAAAGTCGACTTCCACCAAAGCGATATCCATCATCTCATCGAAAGACGGGACACCTTTGCCTCTATCACACCACCACCACCCGCTGCACCTAACGCACCTCTCCAACAACAACAACAACAACGACTACCTCCACGTCGCGAAGCAGACCTCCGCCGAGCAAGCCGTGTTCCTCTTGCGTTTGGCCAAACTGTTGGTGCTGCTGTTGATACTTCTGTGGCTCCTGCTGCTGATGCGGAGGAGGATGATTATGTGGGAGATTATGAGGATGAGGTTGATCAAAATCAACACTACGTGCAGCCACCTGTACCACCACCAGCAGGTCGACCTCAGGTATATATTCGTAATGGTAGGCCTGCACCACCACCTCAGGTACGAGATGATGTCCATATTCCTAAACTGAAATTGAATATTCCACCATTTGAGGGTAGATATGTTCCTGATATATATCTTACTTGGGAGTTAGAAACTGAACAACGATTTACATGTTTACAATATCCTGAGGAGAGACGAGTTGCTGCTGCTGTTTGTGCTTTCACTAGTTTTGCATGTGTATGGTGGTCTGAACATTGTAGATTATATCCTATTCCAACTACTTGGGCTGCTTTGAAAACTGCTATGCGTACGCGTTGGGTTCCATCATATTATCAACGTGAATTGCTTCAAAAATTGCAGCGTTTAAGACAAGGGAAAAATTCTGTAGAAGAATATTATCAGGAATTACAAACTGGCATGATTAGATGTGGTATTGTTGAGGAGAATGAAGCTATGCTTGCACGTTTTCTGGGTGGATTAAATAGAGACATTCAGACCATTCTAGACTATAAGGAGTATACTAATATCACTCGTTTATTCCATCTTGCTTGTAAAGCTGAACGTGAAGTGCAGGATCGACAAGCATTGGGGCGAACTAACTTTTCTGCAGACATCAATACCATTGTTACACCCACAGCCCCTACTGCTACATATACGGGACCAATTACTAGAGCTCGCGCACGCCAATTAAATTATCAGGTACTTTCGTTTCTTGGTAATGATTCTAATGTTCATGAGAATATGATGCTGCCTAAATTGGATACATTTGTTTTGCTTACAAATGAAGGGCCTAGCTTGGAGAAGGATGAACATTGGAGCAAGAACAAGCATGGAGATGATGCCATGCGCAAGGGGAACAAGAACGGAGTTACAAGTGATGATTTCAGGACTTTGAAGCCACCGTAATGGGTGCATGAAGCCATGGACGAAATATACAAGATGCCACTTCATAAATTTCGTCCCGAGGCTATTATAGGTGATGCGTCACCTTTTTATTGGGCCAGGCCCATGTAATTTCGAAATACATAAGTATAGGCTATTTTTAGAGTCCGTATGTGTGGGGAAACAAGAGATAGGGTTGATTTCGGACCCCTCCACCAAGGGCCACGAAATTCCCCCTCTCTTCCTCCATATATACAGCCCTTAGGGCACCGTTTAGACTTTGGGTTTTGTTTAGATTAAAAGTTCGCCATAGCTGCAACTTCGCGTACTTCGTTTGTGTTCAACGACCAGACAAAGGCGTCACAGAACCCCACCTTGATCAATAAAGCTTTCATCTTATATTCGCAATATCCAGATTGCAATCTTAGTTTCTTGCTTGTTCTTCGTTTGCTCGCAGGAAACAGACCCTCGTGGTCAGGTTGATCGTGCTCCGGCGTGGTCAATAACCTCTCGGAGTTGGTTTAGCGATTGCTAAGGCGCGACGTCCTCGCACGTTCGTAGTCGGATCATCAAAGTCGACTTCCACAAAAGCGATATCCATCATCTCATCAAAAGACGGGACACCTTTGCCTCTATCACAAAAGGTTCTTTTACCGAGGCTTCCAATTACTGGCAGCGGGAGTGGTTTTATATTACAGAGCCCCGTAGTGCTAATGATGAGGACATCAATACAATTGTTACACCCACAGCCCCTGCTGCTATACATACTGGACCAATTACTAGAGCTCGTGCACGCCAACTAAATTACCAGGTACTTTCGTTTCTTGGTAATGATTCTAATGTTCATGAGAATATGATGCTGCCTAAATTGGATACATTTGTTTTGCTTACAAATGAAGGGCCTAGCTTGGAGAAGGATGAACATTGGAGCAAGAACAAGAATGGAGTTACAAGTGATGATTTCAGGACTTTGAAGCCACCATAATGGGTGCATGAAGCCTTGGACGAAATATACAAGATGCCACTTCATAAATTTCGTCCCGAGGCTATTTTAGGTGCTGCGTCACCTTATTATTGGGCCAGGCCCATGTAATTTCGAAATACATAAGTATAGGCTATTTTTAGAGTCCGTATGTGTGGGGAAACAAGAGATAGGGTTGATTTCGGACCCCTCCACCAAGGGCCACGAAATTCCCCCCTCTTCCTCCATATATACAGCCCGTAGGGCATCGTTTAGACTTTGGGTTTTGTTTAGATTAAAAGTTCGCCATAGCTGCAATTTCGCGTACTTCGTTTGTGTTCAACGACCAGACAAAGGCGTCACAGAACCCCACCTTGATCAATAAAGCTTTCATCTTATATTCGCAATATCCAGATTGCAATCTTAGTTTCTTGCTTGTTCTTCGTTTGCTCGCAGGGAACAGACCCTCGTGGTCAGGTTGATCGTGCTCCGGCGTGGTCAATAACCTCTCGGAGTTGGTTTAGCGATTGCTAAGGCGCGACGTCCACGCACGTTCGTAGTCAGATCATCAAAGTCGACTGCCACCAAAGCGATATCCATCATCTCATCGAAAGACGGGACACCTTTGCCTCTATCAAGTGGTATCAGATTTCCAGGTTGCTCGGTGAGATTTTACAGTATTTCGTAGTTTAGATCGAGTCTGTTCTTCATACCTACAGTCCACGAAAAAGCCACACAAAAAAAAATTAGGGTTAGTTCATCATATCCGAACCAATCTGAGCCTTTGCATAATCTTTTTAGGGTTTTGCTTTGTTGAATTTGCGGTTGCATCGTCGTGTCTAGTTGCTGGTCTTAGAGTCTAGTCTTTTAGAGTTTCGAGTTCTGGTCATAAGTTGTCACGCCGCCGCCGCACCATCATCATCGCCCCTGCCATCTACCACCACCGCTCCGAATCCGTATCCATATACCACCACCAATCCGTGTCCATATACCACCACCGATCCATATCCATATACTACCACCGCTACCACCACCGCTGCCATATACCACCACCATATATCCACCACCAATCCGAGTTCCTTGCTTATTAGGGTTGTTCTCGAGATCCATCTAGATTCCCATTCGTGTTTCCTTGCCGGAGTAGGTTTCGGAAAAAAAAAAGCAGCGCAAAAAATTTTCTTGTCGGGTAGCCACGCTCCGTTTAGGCCCAAAATTTTTCGAAAACGCATTTTTCGAAAAAATTTCTGGCTATCCTATTTTTAGGTCTTTCTGAGTGTTTTGAGACAGGTGCCATTATAGGAAGTTTTTTTTGACCCGTTTCCAGTTTTTGGGTCCGGGCAGTCGAAAAAAAAATTGGTCGAAAAATTTCGTGCCCATCCTGTCAGTTTGAGCTAGGAAGAGTTTTGAGACACTCGCCATTATAGTTATTTTTCGCAAAAAAGCAGCGCAAAAAAAAAGAGCGCAAAAAAAAAGAGCGAAAAAAAATTTCAGAGTGTGCTTTTCCTTTGTTTACGTGCCGCGCCGTGATTTTGTTGGTGTTCTAGGCTCGCGTCTCTAGCACAGTCTAGCCTAGGACCAGCACAGTACCGTCGTTGAGCGTTTATTCAACTTTGCATCTCTGAATTGATTATTGCTGACCCTTTTTGCTACCATAGTATAAGCCTTCCTGATAGAGGCGAGGGTCCCGATCTTTCGATGAGATGATAACTATCGATTTGGTGGAGACGACTTTGACGATCCGACTACAAACATGCACGACGTTGCGCCTTAGTAATCGCTAAACCAATCTCCTGAGGTTACTGACGATGCTGGAAGCACGGTCAGCCTGACCACGAAGGTCTATTCCTGCAAGCAATCGAAGAACGAGCAAGAATATGATAAAGCAATCTGAATATTGCAAATATATATGAAGTATTGATAATGGTGGGGATCCGGAAGCGGTCTTGGTCTGGTCGTTGAACACAAACGAAGTACACGAAGTTGCAATGGCTAACTTTTAAATAAACAAATCCCAAGGAAAAGCTACTAGATGGATCTACTTATATAGGAGCAAGGGGTGGCGGCCAAGGAGGTGGGAGGACGTCCCAAGGCAGCCTAAAACTAAATATAGGTCGTACAAGGCCAATGGGCCCAAGTGGAGGTGATGTAACACCTTTGGACTTGTAGTTTGACTCGGATTCTGCTGCAGCATCAGATTGTTTCGTCCACAACTCAACGCTCCGGACGAATTTGAAGGTGATTCCGATTGGGTTGGAAAGTGCACGAAATCTAGTTTCCAACAAAAAAAGAATCACCCAATTTGGAGTCCGTATGAAAAACTTGTGTGCGTTTTGAGTCAGGTGTGTCTGTGCAGTCCGAATCTGAATCCAGAACGTGAGAGACTTGGACTCTATCTTCTCTTGGGCCAAAAGTGACGTGAGAGAACTTTTTGGACAGCAAATAAACATCTCTTTCTTCCTTATCTTCATATGTGGATTGTACAAATGTCCCATACACCTGCAATTAGACAAAACACAAAAGTGTGTGAAGTATTTTTGTTCTGGATAACATAAATAGATTATTGAATAGTTTGCACTAGAAATCACCTGACAAATATGCATATATGCAATATTTTTGGTCATATCCAAGGTAGTCATGTCCTCATCATCCTCCCCTTCTTGAAAATAAAGCCGTCCTCGGCGTTGCTTAATCTGAAATGTGGCTAACAAAAAAGACAAGGTGTACGTGTTGTATATGTATATGTCATCCATTTTTACTTCCCTTGATTTTTGCATAAATGACACATGAATAGATGAGTAACTTGCATAGTTCATAAAATCTAAAGCCAAAAAATTAGCACAAGAAGTAGAAGGCATGAAAATATAGCAACTCAGTTTGCACATATAAGTGAAGCTCTTATTCATTTCAAATGATTGACAATGTTCATCATTAAACCATCCCAACATTGGTGAATAAACCTTACTTGCATCAAATTTACATGCTACAACATGCTTAAATAAGCAAACATGCAATAAGCCATTCAACACAGAATCATCACCAAGATTAGAGGTCATATCAAAATGATTAAACATTGGTTCTTTTGCATCAATAGTTAATTCAATGGGTGCACTCAAAATTGTTGGTATTTCAGTTGTTTGATCACATGGCAAAGTCAAATTATCAACGTAGTCCTCTAAAATAGGTGGTGTGATCAAAGTAGTGGGTAGCTCATCAGATGGTGCATTCAAATTGACAAGGCATTCATCATTCTCATGTAGAGATGGAAGATCAGTACCTTTGTCATTACCTCTTATGATCAACTCAGATGATGTAGCCACTCTCGGGGGCGATGTGTCACATGGTGGAGGTGATGTAGTCCTGACAACAACGGATGTGGTTGTCATAGTATGCCTAGTAGTTGAAGGAACAATCATATCAACTCTTGGAATGTGCACCGTGCGCTTGTTCTCCTCGTGGCCAACACGTCGTTTTATTTCCTGTTTAGCTTTGCAAGCAAGATGAAACAAATGGTCCATATGATAACACTCTTCATGAATTAGTATCTCTTGAATATCACGGTTTAATCCTCCCCAAAATCTATCCATAAAATCATCTTCACTTTCTTCTAAAGAGGAATGCAACAAGGTAGTTTGTAAATCATCATAATATTTTGTTACAGTTTCACTACCTTGTTTTAAGTGTTGCAACTTCTTAATCATGTCACGAGTATAATAAGCAGGGACGAAAGTATGTCGCATGGCAAGTTTCAAATCATCCCAAGTAGTAGGTATATAATCAGGGTGTAACCGACAATATTCACTCCACCAAACCAAAGCATAACCAGTGAAAGAACCAACCGCAACCTTAACCTTTTTATGTTCATCGAAATTATGGGAAGCAAATATATTTTTTATGTCGAACTCCCATTCAATATATAAAGCAGGTTTAAAACGGCCATTAAATGGTGGTATAGATACATTAACCTGATCATGTATATTTGGATGTTTGTGCACCTCTCGTGACGGTTGTGGTATTTGCAAAGGTGGTGGCACGTCTCCCGCGATCGACAAAGCCCATGAATTGACTCTGGATCCTGTCATGATTAGTAGAACAAGAAACAAAACCCAAAAATAATGTTCCTATAACTACTAGGATGTGGTGGTAAAAAGCTCACAGTAAAGCAAATATCAATGTCTTACAAGTTCTTACCATGCAGCAGGCGGTGATCGGCAACCAGCGGTGTCAAGTAACTCCGAATATTGAGTAAAGCGATTGCCAGGGGAGCGTACGTATACACGGTGTAGAAATATGTGGAGCTGAGTTGGCTATATATGGTAGCAAAAGATTAGCAATAATCAATTCAAAGATGCAATGTTGAATAAACGCTCAACGACGGTACTGTGCTGGTCCTAGGCTAGACCGTACTAGAGACGCTAGCCTAGAACACTAATGAGGTCACGGCGTAGCACAACTAGCATCAATGAAGGATACTAAGTAGCTCTTGACAGTAAGATATAAGTGAAGATCACAACGGCAGTGAAGATAATGATGAAAAACAACTGCCAAGCAGGATATACAACAACTCTCTCTCCAACTTTCCTCTTGAAAAGTTTGAGACAATTTTCTTGGATATGACCAAAAATATTGCATATATGCATATTTGTCAGGTGATTTCTAGTGCAAACTATTCAATAATCTATTTATGTTATCCAGAACAAAAATACTTCACACACTTTTGTGTTTTGTCTAATTGCAGGTGTATGGGACATTTGTACAATCCACATATGAAGATAAGGAAGAAAGAGATGTTTATTTGCTGTCCAAAAAGTTCTCTCACGTCACTTTTGGCCCAAGAGAAGATAGAGTCCAAGTCTCTCACGTTCTGGATTCAGATTCGGACTGCACAGGCACACCTGACTCAAAACGCACACAAGTTTTTCATACGGACTCCAAATTGGGTGATTCTTTTTTTGTTGGAAACTAGATTTCGTGCAATTTCCAACCCAATCGGAATCACCTTCAAATTCGTCCGGAGCGTTGAGTTGTGGACGAAACAATCTGATGCTGCAGCAGAATCCGAGTCAAACTACAAGTCCAAAGGTGTTACATCACCTCCACTTGGGCCCATTGGCCTTGTACGACCTATATTTAGTTTTAGGCTGCCTTGGGACGTCCTCCCACCTCCTTGGCCGCCACCCCTTGCTCCTATATAAGTAGATCCATCTAGTAGCTTTTCCTTGGGATTTGTTTATTTAAAAGTTAGCCATTGCAACTTCGTGTACTTCGTTTGTGTTCAACGACCAGACCAAGACCGCTTCCGGATCCCCACCATTATCAATACTTCATATATATTTGCAATATTCAGATTGCTTTATCATATTCTTGCTCGTTCTTCGATTGCTTGCAGGAATAGACCTTCGTGGTCAGGCTGACCGTGCTTCCAGCATCGTCAGTAACCTCAGGAGATTGGTTTAGCGATTACTAAGGCGCAACGTCGTGCATGTTTGTAGTCGGATCGTCAAAGTCGTCTCCACCAAATCGATAGTTATCATCTCATCGAAAGATCGGGACCCTTGCCTCTATCAAGCGGTATCAGTTTTCAGGTTGCTCGGTGAGAATTTCCAGTTTTTCCTAGATTAGATTTTTTTCTTACCTATTGTCCAAGAAAAAGCCACAAAAAAAAGGTTAGATCTGTTCATCCTTTATCCAAGCCAGTCTGAGCCTTTGCAATTTTCTATTCATTGCTTGCATAGTTGAATTATCGGTTGCATCGTCGTGTTAGTTGCTGGTCTTAGTGTCTAGTTCCTTTAGAGTTTCGAGTTCTGTTCACATTAGTCACGCCGCCGCTGCATCATTATCCCTTCCGCCGTCCACCATCCCATCTATTAATTTCCACCATGTGCTACGCACTGTTCATTGTCATAATCATAGTTGAGGTCATTCACATCTTCGCCTGATCCAATCTGCATCTTATCTAGTTTGTCTTGGAAAGAGGGAGAAAAAAAGAGAGAGAGAAAAAAAAGAGAAAAAAGGAAAGAAAAAAAAGAATCACCCAATTTGGAGTCCGTATGAAAAACTTGTGTGCGTTTTGAGTCAGGTGTGTCTGTGCAGTCCGAATCTGAATCCAGAACGTGAGAGACTTGGACTCTATCTTCTCTTGGGCCAAAAGTGACGTGAGAGAACTTTTTGGACAGCAAATAAACATCTCTTTCTTCCTTATCTTCATATGTGGATTGTACAAATGTCCCATACACCTGCAATTAGACAAAACACAAAAGTGTGTGAAGTATTTTTGTTCTGGATAACATAAATAGATTATTGAATAGTTTGCACTAGAAATCACCTGACAAATATGCATATATGCAATATTTTTGGTCATATCCAAGGTAGTCATGTCCTCATCACTTCCCAGCTCCACATACATCTACGTCGTGCGTTTGACTCTCCCTGGTAATCGCTCTATCCAAGCTTTGAGAGTTTTGACTACAACGGTTGCCGATCACCGCCTGTTGCTGGGTAAGAACTGGTAAGAATTTGAGTTTTGCTTGACGGATTTGTGACACCCACCACCACCACTTGTTCGTAGTCTGTAGGATCATATTCTTGTGTGTTTCTATTGCTGCTAACCATGCCAGGATCACAAGCCGACGAGATTGACTGGGAGAATTTATCGAACAAGGAGCTTCATGATAAGTTTCAGCAAATGATGACTGAACAGGTGCAAGATGTGCTGAACAATTTTGAAGAGGCCATGGAGAAGATCACTGGCCTTGAGAAGACGTTCGAAACAAAGCTCGATAACAGATTTAATGAATTGCTCGCGCGTCTTCCACCACCACCACCCGCTGCACCTAACGCACCTCTCCAACAACAACAACAACGAGTACCTCCACGTCGCGAACTAGACCTTCGCCGAGCGAGCCGTGTTCCTCTTGCGTTTGGCCAAACTGTTGGTGCTGCTGTTGATACTTCTGTGGCTCCTGCTTCTGCTGTTGCTGGTACCCAGGAGGATGATGAGTATGCGGGCGATTATGAGGATGAGGTTGATCAAAATCAGATCTACGAGCAGCCACCAGCACCACCACCAGCAGGTCGACCTCAGGTATATATTCGTAATGGTAGGCCTGCACCACCACCTCAGGTACGAGATGATGTCCATATTCCTAAACTGAATTTGAATATTCCACCATTTGAGGGTAGATATGTTCCTGATATATATCTTACTTGGGAGTTAGAAACTGAACAACGATTTACATGTTTACAATATCCTGAGGAGAGACGAGTTGCTGCTGCCGTTTGTGCTTTCACTAGTTTTGCATGTGTATGGTGGTCTGAACATTGTAGATTATATCCTATTCCAACTACTTGGGCTGCTTTGAAAACTGCTATGCGTACGCGTTGGGTTCCACCATATTATCAACGTGAATTGCTTCAAAAATTGCAGCGTTTAAGACAAGGGAAAAATTCTATAGAAGAATATTATCAGGAATTACAAACTGGCATGATTAGATGTGGTATTGTTGAGGAGAATGAAGCTATGCTTGCACGTTTTCTGGGTGGATTAAATAGAGAGATTCAGACCATTCTAGACTATAAGGAGTATACTAATATCACTCGTTTATTCCATCTTGCTTGTAAAGCTGAACGTGAAGTGCAGGATCGACAAGCATTGGGGCGAACTAACTTTTCTGCAGGCCGACCTTCATCACGGACACCACGTGCATCTTCTACTTCAACTGCACCAGCACCTCCATCCGGTGCCACCTCCAGCCGTGATACAAGAAAACAGGCACAACCACCATTATCTTCCAAGAGCGCACCTGCGGGTCCTGCACAGCGTTCTTCTTCTTCCATGGCATCAACAGGGCACACAAGTGATATTATTTGTCGTCGTTGTAAGGGAGGAGGTCATTATGCGAGGGAATGCAAATCTCCGCGTGTGATGATTGCTACCGCGGATGGTGGATATGAGTCCGCTAGTGACTATGATGAAGAGACATTGGCTCTTATTACACGTGAAGAACATGGTGGAGATGATTCTGATCATGAGACGCAATACATGGCTCCTGAAGACGCTGACAGGTATGAATGTTTAGTTGCTCAACGTGTTTTGAGTGTGCAGGTCACACAAGCTGAGCAAAATCAGAGGCACAATTTGTTCCATACCAGGGGAGTTGTGAAGGAACGTTCTGTGCGCGTCATAATAGACGGAGGGAGCTGCAACAACTTGGCTAGCATGGAGATGGTGGAGAAGCTTTCTCTCACCACAAGACCACATCCACATCCTTACTACATCCAATGGTTCAACAACAGCGGCAAGGTTAAGGTAACACGTACTGTTCGTGTGCATTTTAGTATCTCTACATATGCTGATTATGTTGATTGTGATGTGGTACCTATGCAAGCATGTTCCTTATTACTTGGTAGACCATGGCAATTTGATAAAAATTCTGTACACCATGGTAGAAACAATCACTATACTCTTGTTCATAAGGATAAAAATATTACTTTGCTTCCTATGACTCCTGATTCCATTTTGAAAGATGATATTAATAGAGCTAATAAAGCACAACAGGAGAAGAATAAGAGTGAAAATCAGATTGTGGCAAAAGAATTTGAGCAACAAATGAATCCTAATAATAAACCATCTAGTGTTGCTTCTGAAATTAAATTGAAAAGTGCATGTTTATTTGCCACCAAATCTGATATTGATGAGCTAGATTTCAGCAAATCTGTTTGCTATGCTTTTGTGTGCAAAGAGGCATTATTTTCATTCGAGGACGTGCCTTCCTCTTTGCCTCCTGCTGTCACTAACATTTTGCAGGAGTTCGCTGACGTTTTTCCACAAGACGTGCCACCGGGATTACCGCCTATTCGAGGGATTGAGCATCAGATTGACTTAATTCCCGGTGCTTCACTGCCAAACCGTGCACCATACCGTACCAATCCAGAGGAGACGAAGGAGATTATGCGTCAAGTACAAGAGCTTCTCGACAAAGGTTATATACGCGAATCCCTTAGTCCTTGTGATGTTCCTATTATTCTAGTGCCGAAAAAGGATGGTACATCACGTATGTGTGTTGATTGTAGAGGCATTAATAATATTACTATTCGTTATCGTCATCCTATTCCTAGGCTAGATGATATGCTTGATGAATTGAGTGGCTCTACAATATTCTCCAAAGTTGATTTGCGTAGTGGCTACCATCAAATTCGTATGAAATTGGGAGATGAATGGAAAACAGCATTTAAAACTAAGTTTGGATTATATGAGTGGTTAGTGATGCCTTTTGGGTTAACTAATGCACCTAGTACTTTCATGAGATTAATGAACGAAGTTTTACGTGCTTTCATTGGACGATTTGTGGTAGTTTACTTTGATGACATATTGATTTTTAGCAGATCTTTGGAGGAACATTTGGAACATTTACATGCTGTTTTTATTGCTCTACGTGATGCACGTTTGTTTGGTAACCTTGGGAAGTGCACCTTTTGCACCGACCGAGTATCTTTTCTTGGCTATGTTGTTACTCCACAGGGAATTGAAGTTGATAAAGCCAAGATTGAAGCTATTGAGAGTTGGCCGCAGCCCAAAACGGTCACACAAGTGAGGAGTTTTCTTGGCCTCGCTGGATTCTATAGGCGTTTTGTGAGAGATTTCAGCACCATTGCTGCACCTCTCAACGAGCTTACAAAGAAGGATGTGCCTTTTGTTTGGGGTACCGCACAGGAAGAAGCCTTCACGGTATTGAAAGATAAGTTGACACATGCTCCTTTACTCCAACTTCCTGATTTTAATAAGACTTTTGAGCTTGAATGTGATGCTAGTGGAATTGGATTAGGAGGTGTGTTATTACAAGATGGCAAACCTGTTGCATACTTTTCTGAAAAATTGAGTGGGCCTAGTCTGAATTATTCTACTTATGATAAAGAATTATATGCTCTTGTTCGGACTTTAGAAACAAGGCAACATTATTTATGGCCCAAAGAATTTGTTATACATTCTGATCATGAATCTTTGAAACATATTAAAAGTCAAGCTAAACTGAATCGTAGACATGCTAAATGGGTTGAATTCATTGAGACTTTCCCTTATGTCATTAAACACAAGAAGGGAAAAGAAAATGTTAATGCATTGTCTCGTCGCTATACTATGCTTTCACAACTTGACTTCAAAATATTTGGTTTGGAGACCATCAAAGATCAATATGTGCATGATGCTGATTTTAAAGATGTAATGCAGAATTGTAAAGAAGGAAGAATGTGGAACAAGTTTGTCGTTAACGATGGATTTGTGTTTCGTGCTAACAAGCTATGCATTCCAACTAGCTCCGTTCGTCTTTTGTTGTTGCAGGAGGCGCATGGAGGAGGATTAATGGGACACTTTGGCGTGAAGAAGACGGAGGACGTACTTGCTACACATTTCTTTTGGCCAAAGATGAGACGGGATGTTGAGCGTTTTATTGCTCGATGCACTACATGTCAAAAAGCTAAGTCACGACTCAATCCTCATGGTTTATATATGCCTTTGCCTGTACCTAGTGTTCCTTGGGAGGATATATCTATGGACTTTGTTTTAGGTTTACCTCGAACAAAGAAGGGGAGGGATAGCATATTTGTTGTCGTGGATAGATTCCCGAAAATGGCACACTTTATACCATGTCATAAAAGAGATGATGCTGTTAATGTTGCTGATTTGTTCTTTCGTGAAATTATTCGCTTGCATGGTGTGCCAAATACTATTGTTTCAGATCGTGATACTAAATTTCTTAGCCACTTTTGGAGATGTTTATGGGCTAAGTTGGGGACTAAACTGCTTTTTAGTACTACTTGTCACCCCCAAACTGATGGACAAACTGAAGTAGTCAATAGAACATTGTCTACTATGCTTAGGGCTGTTTTGAAGAATAATAAGAAAATGTGGGAGGAATGCTTGCCTCATATTGAATTTGCTTATAATCGTTCATTGCATTCTACTACTAAGATGTGCCCTTTTGAAGTTGTGTATGGTTTTTCCTACCTCATGCACCTATTGATTTGTTGCCTCTTCCATCTTCGGAGAAGGTTAATTTTGATGCTAAACAACGTGCTGAATTGATTTTAAAAATGCATGAGTTAACTAAGGAAAACATTGAACGTATGAATGCTAAATATAAACTTGCTGGAGATAAGGGTAGAAAACATGTTGTGTTTGCACCTGGAGATCTTGTTTGGTTACATTTGCGTAAGGATAGATTTCCTGATTTGCGCAAATCAAAGTTAATGCCACGTGCTGATGGTCCCTTTAAGGTGTTAGAGAAAATAAATGATAATGCATATAAACTTGAGCTGCCTGCAGATTTTGGGGTTAGTCCCACTTTTAACATTGCAGATTTGAAGCCTTATTTGGGTGAGGAAGATGAACTTCCGTCGAGGACGACTTCATTTCAAGAAGGGGAGGATGATGAGGACATCAATACAATTGTTACACCCACAGCCCCTGCTGCTATACATACTGGACCAATTACTAGAGCTCGTGCACGCCAACTAAATTATCAGGTACTTTCGTTTCTTGGTAATGATTTTAATGTTCATGAGAATATGATGCTGCCTAAATTGGATACATTTGTTTTGCTTACAAATGAAGGGCCTAGCTTGGAGAAGGATGAACATTGGAGCAAGAACAAGCATGGAGATGATGGAATGCGCAAGGGGAACAAGAACGGAGTTACAAGTGATGATTTCAGGACTTTGAAGCCACCATAATGGGTGCATGAAGCCTTGGACGAAATATACAAGATGCCACTTCATAAATTTCGTCCCGAGGCTATTTTAGGTGCTGCGTCACCTTATTATTGGGCCAGGCCCATGTAATTTCGAAATACATAAGTATAGGCTATTTTTAGAGTCCGTATGTGTGGGGAAACAAGAGATAGGGTTGATTTCGGACCCCTCCACCAAGGGCCACTAAATTCCCCCCTCTTCCTCCATATATACAGCCCTTAGGGCATCGTTTAGACTTTGGGTTTTGTTTAGATTAAAAGTTCGCCATAGCTGCAACTTCGCGTACTTCGTTTGTGTTCAACGACCAGACAAAGGCGTCACAGAACCCCACCTTGATCAATAAAGCTTTCATCTTATATTCGCAATATCCAGATTGCAATCTCAGTTTCTTGCTTGTTCTTCGTTTGCTCGCAGGAAACAGACCCTCGTGGTCAGGTTGATCGTGCTCCGGCGTGGTCAATAACCTCTCGGAGTTGGTTTAGCGATTGCTAAGGCGCGACGTCCTCGCACGTTCGTAGTCGGATCGTCAAAGTCGACTTCCACCAAAGCGATATCCATCATCTCATCGAAAGACGGGACACCTTTGCCTCTATCAGCGGTACTGCCGCTAATGGGCGGTACTACCGCACTACTGCCACAGCGAGGTACCACACAATCCGACACAGAAAAAGACCCCTCGAATCGACGCGGTAGGGACCTGGCAAGCCAGCGGTAGTACTGCTGGGGAGTCATCGGTGGTACTACCGCTGTGGAGCGGTACTGCCGCTTGTGACCCCTAAGCAGTACTACCGCTAGGTACCGTGGTACTACCGGTGGGTACCAGACAAAGCCCACAAGAAGAGAGAAGATCTCTCCATAGAAGCGGAAGGGCTCAAAGGGTGAGAAGCGGATGTGTACGTGTTGATTCCACCCAAGCAATACCAAAGCGGACCCCCTCTTGATAGTACGGTGCCCTCTACGCAACTAGTCCACTGAAAAAGAAACGAAAGAGCTACACCGTCTTGAATGACACTCCGAGGGAAAGAAATCGTCTCGTGCTAAGGATGAATCTCTGAAATGCTCAAAGCACACGATTAGTCCGCAAATACGTTGTGATCAATCACCAAAACCACATCGAGAGAGATATGCCTCAACAATCTCCCCCTTTTTGGTGGATTGATGACAACTAGGGATTTGCACAAGGGAGAGACATGAAAGAAAAGATACTTAGGACTACAACATATAGACGGGCTCCCCCTGAATGTGTGCACCTAGAAAGGAGTGGCTTTGGAAAGCATGACGCACACATTAGGATCAACACTCCCCCTATATGTTATAGTCCAATAACCTAAGCAAAGGATATATGAGAGCAAGGAATGTAAAACAAGGTAAACATGCAACTCATAAGATACCATAGTACTAGATAGACATAGATAAGATAATAAGGTAGCATATGTCTCACACCATATGACTAGAACTTAGGTCTCAAAGGCATAAAACCAAACAAAGTAAAACAGACGGCGAACAAAAACATGGCAGCGACACAAATCCCTAAAACTCTCTCCCCCTTTGGCATCGAGACACCAAAAAGGCAAAGAGCGAAGCTACGGCTCCAGGTGATATCAAGCCGAGGATCACGAGCATCACATCCCTACGGAATCGTATACCCGCCGTCATCGGTCGGGACTGCTCGCGTCTGAATCGGTCCACGGGCAATGCTACTCGATCCACTCTTCTTCCTCAGTGATCTGATACTCCGAACCACTAACAACGGTTGCACCCAACTGATGCATGAGCTCCTTGTGACGCCCCTGGCCTTCTTCTCTGCCACATGAGTCATGTACTGGCCATGTGACTCCATCCAGAAGAGCTTCCTCATCTTGTGCTTGAGCTTATTTTCCCAAGAGGGCTTTGTCCCAAACGGCTCATAGTCCTCATCGTCATCATTAGCCTTAGCCTCGCCCTCGGTGTCCGTGGCAGCTGTAGTGGATGGACCCCCAGCTTTGGGAGCGGGGGCGCCCCTATCGTCCTTCTTCCTCAGACCCTTGATCTCATGAGACACCAAATCTCCAGTTTCCAACCCAACCTTGGGATAGACATGTGCCCAAGCCTTCTCAATGAGCATCATGATGAACGGACCATAAATCGGGCACTTGCGCTCAGAAATGGCAGAAAGAAGCTCAGACCACATAACATGAGAGATGTCTAGGGACTCGCCAGTGGTTGCTTCCTTCTCATGTTGGCAAAAGAGTAGCATGTCCACAAGATAGGAGGGGACCATATCCAGATTCCTGATGCGAGGGAAAAGAGTCTCTCGAAAGACACGATGAAGGATGTCGAGATAGGGAGGCAACTCATAGGTTTCCTTCTGAGTCACAGGGTTGACCTTCACAGTGCAGTAGGGCCACAGAGCTTGCTTGTGAGTGGAGGTTGCATTGCGGTGAGGGCAGAAACCAACTGGAGTCTCAAGCCCTTGATCTTCCACATGAAGTAACTCCATGAAGGCCTTCCACTTGACAGAAAGAAGCTTGCCATTGGTCATCCAAGTCAGAGTCCTCTCTGCATCAGTTGCAAGATGGACAGTGGCATAAAATTGAGCCACCAAATCAGCATCGAAATCCTTGTTGAACTGCATGATCCTGAGAATGTTCAGCTGGGTACACATCTGAAGAGCTTCACCAAAGTACTCCAGATCCTTTTCTATGGCATCCGTCTTGATGGAGCGAACATCGACATAGAGATTCTTCTTGGCCTTGATCACATCAAAGAAAATGGCAAACTGAAAGCGGTTCCAGAACAGGCGGTTGACCAAATTGGGTTCTTGGGCTTCCTCATAGGGGTTACAGCGATGCTTTACCCAGAACTCCTTGGCAGTCATCTCAGTCACAGTCTTTCCCTTGGGCTTCGGCCTGTTGGCAGGCTTCTTCTGGAGTTGAGGCGGAGGAGGAGCACTGGAGGAAGCACCCGCAGGTGGTGGTGCAGCACTAGAGGAACCAATTGCTGACTCAGAAGTGCGGTAGCGCTTTGAAGATGCATGACCGGGGTTGATACGGCGGGCTTGCTGCTCAGGAAGATCATCACCTGACACCAAACACACAAGCAACAGAAACAACACGAAAGAAAGAGAATAAGCCACCAAACGAAACAATAAGGATCAAGGTGAGGTAGAAAATATTGGAACTAGGCATCCGACGGTAGTACCGCAATCTACCCGCGGCAGTACCGCTCGTGCGGCAGTACAGCTCAAGATGAGCGGCAGTACCGCTCGGGTGGCAGTACCGCTCAAGGTGAGCGATAGTACCGCCCTAAATGGGGAACGGCGGTTTTCTACTGCCGTGGTCAGATCCGGCACTACCGGGATGCCAAATTCAAAAATTTATCCTACCAAACATCAATCCAAAGAGCCTATGTAACGCCCCGAGACCGATGTGCCAGGTGTCTTCCAGTTATTCGCTGTTGTTCCCTTGTCATTGCTTGCGTTTCACGCATTGCATATCATGTCATCACGTGCATTTCATTTGCATACATGTTCGTCTCATGCATCCGAGCATTTTCCCTGTTGTCCATTTTGCAATCCGGCGCTCCTATGTCATCCAGTGTCCCTTTCTACCTCTTTTCGTGTGCGGGTGTTAAACGTTTTCAGATTGGACCGAGATTTGTCATGCGGCCTTGGTTTACTACCGGTAGATCGCCTGTCAAGTTTCGTGCCATTTGGATTCGATTGATACTCCAACGGTTAACCGAGGGACCGAAAAGGCCTCGTGAGTGTTGCAGCTCAACACCTTTTCTTGCTGGCCCTAAACCCACCTAAACACCCTCCATCATCTCGGTCGTTCGATCAAGATTGTGTGGCCGCAAACCGCACCTCATTTGGACTCTCCTAGCTCCCTCTACCTATATATATGTGATCCCCTCCGCAGGATATTTCATCCCACCGCGCCCGGACATGTCCGCTCGGTCGCCACCTCATCCCGGCAAATCGCCGGTCGACACCTCAGCATCACCGCCGCCACCTGGCCCTGCGTCGCCGCCTCTCCCGCGCAGGCCCGGGAGGCCCAGATCCCCCCCCGGCCCGGTGTGCCGCCGCTGCCCGAGGCTCTCGCCTCCCCGCGTCGCGCCCGATGCCCGCTGCCCCGTTGTCGCCGGCTAGCCGCCGCAGCCGCCCTGCTCCTCCGCAGCCGCACCACTGCATGCTCCGTCGCCGCGGGATGCTTCCTCGCCGCCGCCGCCATGCACCACCAGGCCGCGCCCGCGCCGCCGTCCTCCGTCCGGCCGGCCTCCTCCGCCTCGACCACGCCCCGGCCGGCCTCTCCCTCCCCGGCGAGTTTCTCCGGCCACCACGAAGTCCGGCCGCCATCGCCATGAACTCGGCGAGCCTCGGAGTGCGCACTGCTACAGTGCCCGGCGAGATCCCGATCTGGATCTAGAGTGATGAGGACATGACTACCTTGGATACGACCAAAAATATTGCATACATGCATATTTGTCAGGTGATTTCTAATGCAAACTATTCAATAGTCTATTTTTGTTATCCAGAACAAAAATACTTCACACACTTTTGTGTTTTGTCTAATTGCAGGTGTATGGGACATTTGTACAATCCACATATGAAGATAAGGAAAAAGGAGATGTTTAGGTTGTGTTCAAAAAGTCCTCTCACGTCACTTTTGGGCCAAGAGAAGATAGAGTCCAAGTCTCTCACGTTCTGGATTCAGATTCGGACTGCACAGACATACCTAACTCAAAACGCCAACAACTTTTTCATACGGACTCCGAATTGGGTGATTCTTTTTTTGTTGGAAACTAGATTTCGTGCTCTTTCCATCCCAATTGGATTCACCTTAAAATTCGTCCGGAGAATTGAGTTACAGACGAAACAATCTGACGTTGCAGCAGAATCCGAGTCAAACTACAAGCCCAAAGGTGTTGCATCACCTCCACTTGGGCCCATGAGCCTTGTACGACCTAGGGTTAGTTTTAGGATGCCTTGGGACGTCCTCCCACCTCCTTGGCCGCCACCCCTTGCTCCTATATAAGTAGATCCATCTAGTAGCTTTTTCCTTGGGATTTGTTTAGTTAAAAGTTAGCCATTGCAACTTTGTGTACTTCGTTTGTGTCCAACGACCAGACCAAGATCGCTTCCGGATCCCCACCATTATCAATACTTCATATATATTTGCAATATTCAGATTGCTTTATCATATTCTTGCTCGTTCTTCGATTACTTGCAGGAATAGACCTTCGTGGTCAGGCTGACCGTGCTTCCAGCATCGTCAGTAACCTCAGGAGATTGGTTTAGCGATTGCTAAGGCGCAACGTCGTGCACGTTTGTAGTCAGATCGTCAAAGTCGTCTCCACCAAATCGATAGTTATCATCTCATCAAAAGATCGGGACCCTCGCCTCTATCAAGTGGTATCAGTTTTCAGGTTGCTCGGTGAGAATTTCCAGTTTTCCTAGATTAGATTTATTTTCTTACCTATTGTCCAAGAAAAATCCACAAAAAAGAGTTAGATCTATTCATCCTTTGTCCAAGCCAGTCTGAGCCTTTCTTGCATAGTTGAATTATCGGTTACATCGTCGTGTCGAGTTGCTGGTCTTAGTGTCTAGGTCGTTTAGAGTTTCGAGTTCTGTTCACATTAGTCACGTCGCCGCTGCATCGTTATCCCTTCCGCTGTCCACCATCCATCCATCAATTTCCTCCACGTGCTACCCACCGTTCATTGTCATAATCATAGTTGAGATCGTTCCCATCTTTGCTTGATCCAATCTACATCTTATCTAGTTTGTTTTGGAAAGAGGGAGAGAGAAAAAAAGATAGAGAAAAAAAACGAGAGAAAAAAAGTAAAAAAAAGTCAGAGAAAAAAAAAGAAAGGAAAAGAAAAAAAGTGTGAGAAAAAAAGAGGAGAAAAAAAACAAAATTCGGATCTATCTAGACTCAATCTCGTAGTTGAATTCGGATTGGAATCTGTTTTGTGCACTGTTCAGTAAAACAGGCATAACTTCCTCATATGAAGTCTGTTTTGGCTCCGCGAGTACTCAAATGAAAGCTAGCGACGAGCCGCATCTAAATAGTTGCAGAAGCTAGTTCAGTATTTGGCACCTCAACATCAGCTTCTAAATAGGTCTACTGCTATTGTGATCTTCACTTATATCTTGCTGTCTAGAGCTACTTCATATCCTTTATTGATGCTAGTTGTGCTACGACGTGACCTCATTAGTGTTCTAGGCTCGCGTCTCTAGTTTGGTCTAGCCTAGGACCAGCACAGTACCGTCGTTGAGCGTTTATTCAACATTGCATCTCTGAATTGATTATTGCTAATCTTTTGCTACCATATATAGCCAACCCAGCTCCACATATTTCTACACCGTGTATACGTACGTTCCCCTGGCAATCGTTTTACACAATCTTCAGAGTTATTTGACACCGCTGGTTGCCTGTCACCACCTGCCGCATGGTAAGAACTTGTAAGATATTGATATTTGCTTTACTGTGAGCACTTTACAACCACATCCTAGTAGTTCATAGGAACATTATTCTCGAATTTTGGTTCTTGTTTCTACTAATCATGACAGGTTCCAGAGATAGAAGTTCTTGGATGACGGACACATCTTCACCATCACGAGAGTTGGGACAACACACACAAGCATATGGTCAGGTTATCTCTTTACCATCATTTGAGGGTAGATTTAATCCTGCTATTTATCTAGCTTGGGAGCTTGAAGTAGAACAAGTTTTTAGTCACCATGATTTTTCTGAACTTGAGAGAGTACGAGCTGCCATTAGAGTATTTACTGCTTTTGCTTCTATTTGGTGGAGTGTACATTGTAAGAAAAACATTGATAACCAACCCACAACTTGGAAAGTTCTGAAAGCTGTAATGAGACAACAATTTTTTCCTCCTTACTATCATCATAAATTGTGTCGCAAATTGGAGCAATTAAAACAAGGCAGTAACACTGTTCATGCTTACTACCAAGAGTTCAAATCTTATATGCATCATTGTGACATAGAAGAATCTAAGGATGATACAATGAATAGATTTTTTGGTGGTTTGAACCATGATATTCAGGCAAGATTTCAGTATATTCCTCGTTGCATTACTGGTATGTATGTCCGTGCTTGTACCTTTGAGAGACAAATACAGGAGGATGCATTGGGTGACTACAACAACTACTATTCCAGTTCATGCTCACCACCGCCGGTTGGTTACTCCACTATTGCACCTACTAGAGTAGCCCCACCTCGGATTGTGAGCGCGATATCATCTCAAGAGTATGGTACATTGTCAACGTCCGTACCTACATCAGCTACATCTCTGCGAGGTAACAGTAAAGGTCTTGATGATATAACTTCACATGAGAATGAAGCATGCCTAGTTAACTTGAATGCATCATGTGTTGAGTTACCTGTTGATTTGAGCACACCACCTATTTTAGAGACTCTTGTTACTTTCATGAATGCGTCATGTGATCAAACAACTGAAATATCAACAATTTTGAGTGCACCCATTGAATTAACTGTTGATGCAAAAGAACCAATGTTTAATCATTTTGATATGACCTCTAATCTTGATGATGATTTTGTGTCCAATGACTTATTGCATGTTTGCTTATTTAAGCATGTTGTAGCATGTAAATTTGATGCAAGTAAGGTTTATTCATCGAAGTTAGGATGGTTTAATGATGAACATTGCCAATCTTTTGAAGTGAATAAGAGCTTCACTTATATGTGCAAACTGAGTTGCAATATTTTCATGCCTTCTACTTCTTGTGATAATTTTTTGGCTTTAGATTTTATGAACAATGAAATTTACTCATGTATACATGTGACATATGTGCAAAAATCAAGGGAAGTTAAAATGGATGACATATACATATACAACATGTACACCTTGTCTCTTTTGTTAGCCACATTTCAGATTAAGCAATGCCGAGGACGGCTTTGTTTTCAAAAAGGGGAGGATGATGAGGACATGACTACCTTGGATACGACCAAAAATATTGCATACATGCATATTTGTCAAGTGATTTCTAATGCAAACTATTCAATAGTCTATTTATGTTATCCAGAACAAAAATACTTCACACACTTTTGTGTTTTGTCTAATTGCAGGTGTATGGGACATTTGTACAATCCACATATGAAGATAAGGAAAAAGGAGATGTTTAGGTTATGTTCAAAAAGTCCTCTCACGTCACTTTTGGGCCAAGAGAAGATAGAGTCCAAGTCTCTCACGTTCTGGATTCAGATTCGGACTGCACAGACATACCTGACTCAAAACGTCAACAACGTTTTCATACGGACTCCGAATTGGGTGATTCTTTTTTTGTTGGAAACTAGATTTCGTGCTCTTTCCATCCCAATTGGATTCACCTTCAAATTCGTCCGAAGCGTTGAGTTACAGACGAAACAATCTGATGTTGCAGCAGAATCCGAGTCAAACTACAAGCCCAAAGGTGTTGCATCACCTCCACTTGGGCCCATGAGCCTTGTACGACCTAGGGTTAGTTTTAGGCTGCCTTGGGACGTCCTCCCACCTCCTTGGCCGCCACCCCTGGCTCCTATATAAGTAGATCCATCTAGTAGCTTTTTCCTTGGGATTTGTTTAGTTAAAAGTTAGCCATTGCAACTTCGTGTACTTCGTTTGTGTCCAACGACCAGACCAAGACCGCTTCCGGATCCCCACCATTATCAATACTTTATATATATTTGCAATATTCAGATTGCTTTATCATATTCTTGCTCGTTCTTCGATTGCTTGCAGGAATAGACCTTCGTGGTCAGGCTGACCGTGCTTCCAGTATCGTCAGTAACCTCAGGAGATTGGTTTAGCGATGCTAAGGCGCAACGTCGTGCACGTTTGTAGTCGGATCGTCAAAGTCGTCTCCACCAAATCGATAGTTATCATCTCATCGAAAGATCGGGACCCTCGCCTCTATCATAGAGCACGGTTGACTACCCCCCCCCATAACCCTAATTTTATGCAATCTTTGACATGCCATAACTCCCTCATCGTAGCTCCGATTCGTGCGTATAGCATATCAAAATGTTCCTCTTTTGCCATGCTTGTTTGAACCTGTTAATGAATGAATTAGCCGTAGATCAGTGTTCATCTTTTGTCAAGCACCATGAGTGGATCCCTGCCATGTATTTTGTTGCCATGTTTGAGTGCTGTAGCATGTTGTTTTTGATGCATTTAGATGGCTAATTACTGATTATTGCAGACCGGTGCCATATTTGTTTTGCTTGCCATTTTCAAACCGTGCATCCGATTCCGGTGACCTTTATATCGATTTCAACCGAAATCACCTCACCTTTCCAGTGGCACTCTTGGATTTCCAAGTTGAGGCCAGGTTCAATCATTCCTTTACTAATCATGCATATGCATCACATACTGCATCTCGCATATCCTCGAAATCACTTCTATCTTTGCTTGCTAGTTGCTCGCTCTTTTGCTATGCCTATGCTATGATACCTACCACTTGCTTATCATGCCTCCCAAATTGCTATGTCAAACCTCTAACCCACCATGTCCTAGCAAACCATTGATTGGCTATGTTACCGCTTGCTCAGCCCCTCTTATAGCGTTGCTAGTTGCAGGTGAAGATTGGAGATCGTTCCTTGTTGGAACATTTGTTTATTGTTGGGATATCACCATATTATCTGGTTTATCTTAATGCATCTATATACTTGGTAAAGGGTGGAAGGATCGGCCTTATACCTAGTGTTTTGTTCCACTCTTGCCGCCCTAGTTTCCGTCATATCGGTGTTATGTTCCCGGATTTTGCGTTCCTTACGCAGTTGGGTTATAATGGGAACCCCTTGATAGTTCGCCTTGAATAAAACTCCTCCAGCAATGCCCAACCTTGGTTTTACCATTTGCCACCTAGCCTCTTTTTCCCTTGGGTTTCCGGAGCCCGAGGGTGA
>NC_041382.1:367173691-367181532 GCF_002162155.2 Triticum dicoccoides | reverse complement strand
CCGGGCCAGTGCTCCTCTGAGTGTTGGTCCACCTCGTCAGCCGCCGGTGGCCACCAGGGGAAACTCTGGGCTGGCCTACCAGAAGTTTGGACAATCTGAGTGTGCCCTGAGAACGAGATATGTGCAGCTCCTATCGGGATTTGTCGGCACATTCGGGCGGTGTTGCTGGACTTGTTTTACCATTGTCGAGGATGTCTTGTAACCGGGATGCCGAGTCTGATCGGAATGTCTTGGGAGAAGGAATATCCTTCGTTGACCGTGAGAGCTTGTGATGGGCTAAGTTGGGACTCCCCTGTAGGGATTTGAACTTTCGAAAGCCGTGCCCGCGGTTATGGGCAGATGGGAATTTGTTAATGTCCGGTTGTAGATAACTTGAAACTTAATTTAATTAAAATGAATCAACCGCGTGTGTAACCGTGATGGTCTCTTCTCGGCGGAGTCTGGGAAGTGAACACGGTGTTGGAGTAATGTTTGACGTAGGTTGTTTTGGGATCACTTCTTGATCATAGTTGTTCGACCGTGATTTTGCCTTCTCTTCTCGCTCTCTTTTGCGTATGTTAGCCACCATATATGCTAGTCGCTTGCTGCAGCTCCACATCATACCTTGCCTTACCTATAAGCTTAAATAGTCTTGATCGCGAGGGTGCGAGATTGCTGAGTCCCCGTAACTCACAGATTACTTCCAAAACCAGATGCAGGGACCGATGATACCGTTCCAGACAATGCGCTTGAGCTCAAGTGGGAGTTCGATGAAGACTCTTGCCGTTACTATGTGTCTTTCCCAGATGATCAGTAGTGGTGCCCAGTTGGGGCGATCGGGGACTTTGTCGCATGTGGGGGTTGATCTTTATTTTGGTACCGTAGTCGGACCATGAGTGTATTGGATGATTGTAATGTTATTCATGTATTTGTGTGACATGGCGAGTGTAAGCCAACTATGTACCTTTTCCCCTTTAATATATTTACATGGGTTGTTGTGAAGATTACCTTACTTGCGACATTACTTTCAATGCAGTTATGCCTCTAAGTCGTGGTTCGACACGTAGGAGATATAGCCGCATCGAGGGCGTTACAAGTTTGTATCAGAGCCTTCCCTGACCTTAGGAGCCCCCTGCTTGATCGAATCACTCGCGTTATTGAGTCTAGAAAAATGTTTTGAGTCATTTAGGAATTATATATATTGGAGAGTTAGGAATTCTTTTACTCCTTAGTCCATTCGTCGCTCTGGTGAGGCATCCTGACGTAGAGTTTTGACTCTTCTCTTCTCAAATTTTCACTAATTTTTTTTAGGATCACGCGGGTATCTTGGAATCGTTCCGATGGTTTTGTGACGAGAACATTGTTCTTCGTGCCTCCTGACATTTAGGGGTTGTGGCAGTGTCCCGGGGAGTTGAGCTCCGAGGTGGTGTCGTCACAATTTTATCGTTGCAGTTCTGGAATACCTGAGTTTAGTTTCTCCGACATTGAAAATCTGTTTTATGCAGTTGTTGGTGAGATAACCTCGACGCCACCCAGTACTGGGGCGGGAGTTCGGGAGTATTGCCATAACTCGTATAACGGATGTTTTTCGAAGGTTGAGGTAGACGATTTCCGAAGGTTTATTGGTTATGTGTTGAAGGATGGATACAGCTGGATGTAGGATTTGCTAGTTTTGGGTGAGATATTATGCTTCCTCTGTATCCCCAACACCTGATTGCATAACCAGAAAGTTTCGGGAGTTTATAAGTGGGAATTCAAGTAGCTCTTAGGATATCTTTTCGACAGATGTATGATTTAAAATTGGGGTTCAACGTCTAGTGGTCCGCCTATCCACGGTTGGTTTTACAGTGGTCTCGTTGTGTCTTAAAGAGTCCTTGGCTATGCCGACTCGGGGACGCTTCGTATGTCATGTGCACTGCCTTGTACATGATGGTGCTGTACGATCGAGCGTGTGTAGGCCCCACCAAGAAAACTTCGGACGAAATCTCTATCATATGTTTGTTCTGGCTTATTCTGCAAGCCAATCCTTTGTTTTGTTTTTGAGTTGTGATATTCGAGTTGCTTCAATGTCAAATGTTGATTCCATACCTTCCCCAAATGGTGTTCTCATACTCCTATGCGAATACTAATCCTCCTTGATAATCGAGATTGTTTTGCCAATCTTGTTCAACTGGTGTGCTTCTCTTCAAGTGGATCCGATCATTTCAACATCCGCAAGATCAAGTATCTGTTCTTATCAATGGTGTTTGTTTCATCCGTCCCCAAATTGCCTTTGTTTTCCCGCCCACCCACCCTTTTTCTTCAAGGAATCCGATGTCTTAACCAAGTATCCTTTTATTCTTGTGAAGTCTCTCCATTCTTTTCCATCAATATTCTTATCCGGTGATTCTCATGAAGATTCTAACGGAGATCCAAGTTCATCATCCTTCGTGCTTTTCCTTCTCCGGTGGATTCAATTCGAGTTTTCAGTGCTGATCATATTATGTTCTTTGTTTCTAATGCTATTCACATGTCGGTGCACCTCATAATCATTCCCCGCTTGCTATTCAATTGTTCCGGAGTGCTCAAGATATCTCGAAGATTCGTGTTTCCACTCGGCTTTCATTCAAGATCTTTCGAGGATGTCACCTCATTCAAGCCATTTAATTCAACCAGTGGAATCTCTCTTTTCAAGCAATCATTACAACGGTGTTTCTTTTGAGTGGGCCCTAACCCACAGGTCTTTTCCCAGGATCTTACCTGACTCTTCTTATTTTACCGGAGCTTCTCAAATTCTCTCCAAAGTTTGATGTAAGAATGAACTGTCATCAGTCAAATGTTTTTCTCCAAGATCTTTCAAATTCTTTTCATCGTTGGATCAACCTTTCTATTCTTCATTCCGGAGTGCCTCTACAATTATTGTTGGTGTTTCTCGTCGTCATTCTCAGATTTTGTAGACCGAAGAAGAGTTTCTTTTAAATCTTGCCACATTCTCTTTCATCCTCCCATAATTGTTTCGGTTGTGAGAATTTCTTTTCACCCATCGGGAGTAATTCAGAGTATTTTCAGTTTGATTCTCCGAAGGCCAACATTTCGGGATCATTCATATTCAACTTTCAGCTTTCGTTCTCCAAATATTACCGGTGCTTCATTCAAGTATTATCTAAGCAGTTCTTGATCTCTTCGTCCACTTGTATCTAAATACCCTCGAGTATCTTCATTCGTTCTTCATATTCTTCCCAGTAAATTGTGCCTTTGCTACGTTCATTTTCAATTCTACCGGTGGTTCGCCAAAGACCTTCTCAAGTTTGAGCTATATCTCTATTGATCCTTTTTCAAAGAGAATAAGTTGTATGCAATCCGTTTGCTCGTCATCAATTTAATTAGTGAAGGAGGAGCATAACATAATTCTTATTCTTGACTCATCCAACTGATTTGATTCCTTATTCCGGAGGTTCATCATATCACATTCTCGGTTCGAGAGGCTTTATCTTTTCTTTCCAAGAGTTCCAAGCTCTCGCAATTATATCATCACAGAGATCCATCTAAATCATTGCAAGGTTTCACCTTGCGGTTTCAACTTCTCTTTCCTTTCATGTGTTCATCCTTCTGTTACCGGAGTTCTTCATGAAGGCGCTACATGTTGTTTCATCAAGGAATTATTCCTTCTCGAAGTGTTGATCGAGATTCTTTTCAAAGGAGTTCAAGCATTCTTCATCTCGCATTCAGGAGTGCAATTCTTTCTTTCGTATCATTGGAGGTGGTATTATGTCATTCGTGATAATTTCCCGTCGTGCTTCGTGATTCACAAGTTATCAAGAATGAGATATTTCAAATCCATCAATCTCGCCATTCGAGTTATCTTGGGTAATATTTTCACCTAAAGTTTTCCCTAAGGATTGTTGCTATATGGTGCTCATAAATGACCCAAGTTCTTCATCTATCCTCCCGGTGAATTAGCCTTCTCGTGTCCTTGTTCATACCAATCCAATTCTATTGTTTCGTTAGTGGCAGAATTTCACCTCATAATTTTGAGATATCTCCCATAAGCCCACTACAAGCTTACCCTTTTTCGTTGTTGGTTTTCCAACAACTCCGTTCGAACCTTCTCCTATAGATGCCTTTTCAAGCTCTTTTGTGGCAGAAGTTGGCATTTTCTTCTAAATTCTCCCATTTCAATTATCTATCTTCTATTCTTTTGTTCCGAAGGCATTGCGATGTTGCTCTCCTCAACCCATCTTCTCGGTTTGTCAGGACCATGTTTTGTTCGTGCTTATCCTGTTAACTGGAGTGTTGTGTCCCTTTGCTTAAGTTCTTTCATTTTATCAAGTTTTTTTCATCTCTTTTAAAACCGGAGTGCTGTCCGAGATCTTTCTTACCACTTGTTCCATGCATTCAATAGTTACGGAGGCAGTGTATTGTGTTTTCATCAAGTATCTTCTCATCTTATCAAGTTCTTATTCAATTCCTTTTCTTTTCAACCGGAGTGCTGCCCGAAGTTGTTCTCCCTTTTTTCCTCTTTTCTAACGGAGTGTTTTCAGCTTCGTCATCTCCGTTGTATCCTTTTCTCAAAATGGCTTAACCTTAGCAAGGTTCTTTGGTTTCAATAGTTTTTCAAAGGAGCAACTTAGTTTTACATCTTCTCTTTCTCTTTTGTTTTTCCCTCCGGTGCCATTCTAGATCTCGGGACGAGGTCCTCTCGTAGTGGTGGAGTGTTGTAACGCCCCGAGACCGATGTGATAGGTGTCTTCCAGTTATTCGCTGATGTTGCCTTGACATTGCTTGCGTGTCACGCATTGCATATCATGTCATCACATGCATTTCATTTGCATACATGTTCATCTCATGCATCCGAGCATTTTCCCCGTTGTCCGTTTTGCAATCTGGCGCTCCTATGTCATCCGGTGTCCCTTTCTACCTCTTTTCGTGTCCGGGTGTTAAACGTTTTCGGATTGGACCGAGATTTGTCATGCGGCCTTGGTTTACTACCGGTAGACCCCCTGTCAAGTTTCGTGCCATTTGGACTTCGTTTGATACTCCAACGGTTAACCGAGGGACCGAAAAGGCCTCGTGAGTGTTGCAGCCCAACACCTTTTCTTGCTGGCCCAAAACCCACCTAAACACCCTTCATCATCTCGGTCGTTCGATCACGATCGCGTGGCTGCAAACCGTACCTCATTTGGACTCTCCTAGCTCCCTCTACCTATATATATGTGATCCCCTCCAAAATTCGCGCAGATGAAACCTTGAAAACTCCTCCCCGCGCCGCCGGACATTTCATCCCACCGCGCCAGGACATGTCCGCTCGGTCGCCACCTCATCCCGGCCAATCGCCGGTCGACACCTCAGCATCACCGCCGCCTCCTTCCACTCAGGCGCTGCCACCTGGCCCTGTGTCGCCGCCTCTCCCGCGCGGGCCCGGGAGGCCCTGATCCGGCCGCCGCCGCCCGAGGCTCTCGCCTCCCCGCGCCGCGCCCGATCCCCGCCGCCCCATCGTCGCCGGCCAGCCGCCGCAGCCGCCCTGCTCCTCCGCCGACGCGCCATTGCATGCTCCGCCGCCACCCGATGCTCCCTCGCCGCCGCCGCCATTTACCACCGGGCCGCGCCCGCGCCGCCGTCCTTCGTCCGGCCGACCTCCTCCGCCGCGACCACGCCCCGGCCGGCCTCTCCCTCCCCGGCGAGTTTCTCCGGCCACCACAAAGTCCAGCCACCATCGCCATGAACTCCGGCGAGCCTCGGAGTGCGTGCTGCTACAGTGCCCGGCGAGATCCCGATCTGGATCTAGAGCACGGTTGACTTTCCCCCCCTCCGTAACCCTAATTTTATGCAATCTTTGACATGCCATAACTCCCTCATTGTAGCTCCGATTCGTGCGTATAGCATATCAAAATGTTCGACTCGACGAGTACATCATTTCATCTCATTGCAATATTTTCTTTTGAGCTCATCTTGATGCCCGAAATGTTGTTGGAAGAGGGCTATGTGATGAATTTGTCAGATCTATTTCAGCAAATGGTATTTTGTCATTTTCCCCATGATTAATGTGTGCATGCTATGACCCTGAGCTCTACATGTGTTTTGTTATATGCCATGCCATCTTTACAGAGGTGCTTGCCATGTATTTTTGTGATATTTGTGGTGACTAGCACAAGCTTGCAAAGTAGCATAATCGGTAATGCTGATTTCAGGGACTTGGAATTTCACTAAGTCCTTGTCCTGTTTTTGCTTTTATGCCATATGTTCATGTTGTTTCCTAGTGATCTGTGCCTCTTTTGAGGATGATCAGTAAGGATGTTTTGTTAATATTGTGGTGGTCTATCCATACAAGTCTTTGTTTGCATTTATGGAGCCTCCTAGCTTGAGTCAATCGAGCTCTACTTTTGCTATAAAATGTTCCTGGCAGATTGTTAACATGTTTAGCGATTTTGCCGGGGTTGTTGCTATTGATCCGTGCATGCTATGATGTTGTTATTGCCATGTCTAGCTTCTATGCCATGTCCTCTTGTTGGGTGTATGCTTAGATTGTCATGCCATGCTTTGTAGTGAGTGCATCGAGCTCGTAAATATGCCTACTCGTTAACTGTTTTGCATGCTCCAGTTTTTCACTAAGTCTGAACCTGTTTATGCTTTTGCCATGTCCACATGCTTGCAATTGTACATTCTGATCCCTTTTGGCTCAAGGTCACTAAGGGACTTTTGTTAAGTGCTTTGAGTAGCTTCATGGCATGCCTTGATTTGCCATGTTAAGTTCTTGTAGCATGTAGGTTTCTTGCTCTAAAGTGTGCTTCCTCATGATAAATTCCAGACTTGTGTTAGTTTCACTAAGTCCGAAACCTGTTATCATTTGCTCTTTTGACATGCTTGTTTGAACCTATTAATGGATGAATTAGCCGTAGCTCAGTGTTCATCTTTTCTCAAGAAGCATGAGTGGATCCCTGCCATGTGTTTTTTGCCATGTTTGAGTGCTGTAGCATGTTGATTTTGATGAATTTAGATGGCTACTTGCTGATTATCGCAGACCAGTGCCATATTTGTTTTGCTTGCCATTTCCAAACCGTGCATCCGATTCCGGTGATCTTTATATCAATTTCAACCGAAATCACCTCACCTTTCGAGTGGAACTCTTGGATTCACAAGTTGAGGCCAGGTTCAATCATTCCTTTCCTAATCATGCATATGCATCACATACCACATCCCGCATATCATACCAGGTTCATGTGTTGGTTGTTTACTATGGTGTGTGCTTCTTTCTAGTGTTGCTTCTTCGGGTTGGTTCCATTAACGTTGCGTTTGTGAGGACCCGTTCGACTACTTCCGTTTGTCTTCGTCATGGACTCGTTCTTCTTCCTTGCAGGATTTCAGGCAAGATGACCATACCCTTGAAATCACTTCTATCTTTGCTTGCTAGTTGCTCGCTCTTTTGCTATGCCTATGCTACAATACCTACCACTTGCTTATCATGCCTCCCAAATTGCCATGTCAAACCTCTAACCCACCATGTCCTAGCAAACCGTTGATTGGCTATGTTACCGCTTGCCCGGCCCCTCTTATAGCGTTGCTAGTTGCAGGTGAAGATTGGAGATCGTTCCTTGTTGGAACATTTGTTTATTGTTGGGATATCACCATATTATCTTGTTTATCTTAATGCATCTATATACTTGGTAAAGGGTGGAAGGCTCGGCCTTATTCCTAGTGTTTTGTTCCACAATTGCCGCCCTAGTTTCCGTCATATCGGTGTTATGTTACCGGATTTTGCGTTCCTTACACGGTTGGGTTATAATGGGAACCCCTTGATAGTTCGCCTTGAATAAAACTCCTCCAGCAATGCCCAACCTTGGTTTTACCATTTGCCACCTAGCCTCTTTTTCCCTTGGGTTTCCGAA
>NC_041382.1:367168581-367173418 GCF_002162155.2 Triticum dicoccoides | reverse complement strand
CAGTGCTCCTCTGAGTGTTGGTCCACCTCATCAGCCACCGGTGGCCACCAGGGGCAACTCTGGGCTGGCCTACCGGAAGTTTGGACAATCTGAGTGTGCCCTGAGAACGAGATATGTGCAGCTCCTATCAGGATTTGTCGGCACATTCGGGCGGTGTTGCTGGACTTGTTTTACCATTGTCGAGGATGTCTTGTAACCGGGATGCCGAGTCTGATCGGAATGTCTCGGGAGAAGGAATATCCTTCGGTGATGGGCTAAGTAGGGACTCCCCTGCAGGGATTTGAACTTTCGAAAGTTGTGCCCGCGGTTATGGGCAGATGGGAATTTGTTAATGTCCGGTTGTAGATAACTTGAAACTTAATTTAATTAAAATGAATCAACTGCGTGTGTAACCGTGATGGTCTCTTCTCGGCGGAGTCCGGGAAGTGAACACGGTGTTGGAGTAATGTTTGACGAAGGTTGTTTTAGGATCACTTCTTGATCATAGTTGTTCGACCGTGCTTTTTCCTTCTCTTCTCGCTCTCTTTTGCGTATGTTAGCCACCATATATGCTAGTCGCTTGCTACATCTCCACATCATACCTTGCCTTACCTATAAGCTTAAATAGTCTTGATCGCGAGGGTGCAAGATTGCTGAGTCCCCGTGACTCACAAATTACTTCCAAAACCAGATGCAGGGACCGATGATACCGTTCCAGACGATGCGCTTGAGCTCAAGTGGGAGTTCGATGAAGACTCTCACCGTTACTATGTGTCTTTCCCAGATGATCAGTAGTGGTGCCCAGTTGGGGCGATCGGGGACTTTGTCACATGTGGGGCTTGATCTTTATTTTGGTACCATAGTCGGACCATGAGTGTATTGGATGATTGTAATGTTATTCATATATTTGTGTGACGTGGCGAGTGTAAGCCAACTATGTAACTTTTCCCCTTTTATCTATTTACATGGGTTGTTGTGAAGATTACCTTACTTGCGACATTGCTTTCAATGCGGTTATGCCTCTAAGTCGTGCTTCGACACGTAGGAGATATAGCCGCATCGAGGGTGTTACAGCCTAGAAGCTATCTCCATCCGCCACAAGCCTCTTCATAGCCAAAAAAACTAGAAAACAATGCCTATTGCCCCTAAGAACTAGATGCAAGATCTAGGTAAAGAGAAAGCGAGAACGGAGGCAATACCAGCATCCATGGCTGGAGGACGAGATGGAGAACGACTCCACCGGAGGAAATGGAGAGAAGTGGCTGGAAAACGGCGGCCAGCCGGTGCCCTCCCGCGGCGAGGCGTCGTTGGAGCGACGAGGAAGACGAGCGAGCGGGGGCGAATGGGTATGGGGAGAAAATAACCCCCCGCCCCGATATAACCCCCGTCGCCCGCCCCTTAGTGGCAGTACCGCTGGTGAGGGCGGTAGTACCGCTTAACCCTCATAAGCGGTAGTACCGCAATCGCAACGGTAGTACCGCTCAGCCGCAACAAGGACTAGGCAAAAAAGGGGCTTAACTCTCGAAAAAGAACGATAAGAAAATGGGAACAAAACACACACACAAAAACAACAAAGAGAACGAGAAACACACACCTCTCTAAGTGAGGGTGGTGGCCGAGGCCACCTATGTTTGAGTTTAGAGGTATGGCGCCGCGAAGATTTTAACCTTGGGCCCATGACCAACACTCATCTTTGAAGCACAAGTGCCATAAAGAAATGGCTAATGTGAAAGAGTTTGGTTAGTTTATGCATTATGAGGGGAGGGAAAGTTCATTGAGAGAACAACACTCCCCCTATGTCCATGCCTACACCTAAACCAGACAACAAGTTGAGTGAGGTGGGGTGTGCACTGGTTCAAGTCACATTGCTCGAATCAATGATATTTTGCTCATGCCTTAACTCGCGAAATCTTGCTTCATCCAAAGGCTTTGTGAAGATATCTGCAAGGTTATCATGAGTGTTGACATAGTTGAGCTCGATCTCCCCTCACCTAATGTGATTCTGGATGAAATGATACATAATCTCAATATGCTTTGTCTTGAAGTGTTGCACCGGGTTGAGGGAAATCTTGATGGCACTTTCATTGTCACACCAAAGAGGCACTTTGTCACAAGTGACACCATAACCCTTTAAAGTTTGCCTCATCCATAAAAGTTGTGCACAACAACTACCGGCAGCCACATACTCCTCTTTCGTGGACGAGAGAGACACACAACTTTGCTTCTTGGAAGACCAACTTACCAAAGAGCAACCAAGAAACTGGCACCCTCCGGAAGTGGACTTCCTATCCACTTTGTCTCCCGCCCAATCCGAGTCCAAATAACCAACAAGCTTGAAATTTGCTCCTCTTGGGTACCATAAGCCAAAGTTTGGGGTATGAGCCAAATATCGAAAGATTCGTTTGACCGCCACATAGTGACTTTCCTTAGGTGCGGCTTGAAACCGTGCACAAATTCCCACACTCAACATTATATCCGGTCTAGATGCACAAAGGTAAAGCAAGGAGCCAATCATGGAGCGATATACCTTTTGATCCACCACTTTACCATTGGGATCAATGTCAAGTTGGCACTTGGTGGGCATGGGAGTCGACGCCGGCTTGAAATCACTTAGCTTGAATCTCTTAAGCATGTATTGAGTGTATTTGGCTTGGTTGATGAAAGTTCCTTCTCTCCTTTGCTTCACTTCAAACCCGAGAAAGAACTTCAACTCTCCCATGGAAGACATCTCGAACTTTGAGGTCATGAGAGCGACAAACTCCTCATTGAAAGCTTTGTTAGGGGAACCAAAGATAATATCATCAAAATATAATTGGCACACAAACAACTCCACTTTGACCTTCTTAGTAAAAAGAGTGGGGTCGATTGGCCCAACTTCAAAACCACGGTCTTGTAACAACTCGGTAAGGTGGTCATACCACGCATGTGGGGCTTGTTTAAGGCATAGAGTGCCTTATCGAGTTGATACACGTGATCGGGAAAGTAGGGATCCTCGAACCCGGGGGGTTGCTTGAAATAAACCAATTCATTAATAGGACCATTAAGAAAAGCACTCTTCACATCCATTTGTTGCAACTTAAAGTTATGATGACAAGCATATGCAATCAACATGCGAATGGATTCAAGACGAGCAACGGGAGCAAAGGTTTCACCGTAGTAGATACCCTCGACTTGGGAGTAGCCTTGTGCTACCAAACGAGCCTTGTTGCGAATGATAATCCCATGAGCATCTTGCTTGTTCTTACATATCCACTTGGTTCCAATGACATTGTGGTTCACCGTCGGTCTTGGCACCAATCTCCACACTTTGTTGCGCTCGAAGTTGTTGAGTTCTTCATGCATGGCATTGAGCCAATCCGGATCTTCGAGCGCCTCATAGACCTTGTGGGGTTCGACACAAGAGACAAACGTGTGATGTTCACAATAGTTTGCTAATTGTATACGAGTGCTTACCCCCTTTCTTAAGCTTCCAAGCACATTCGTCATGAGATGATCCTTGGTGGAGAGCTTGGAAGCTACCTTGGCGGCACGACGCTGCAATTCTCCTCGGGGTTGAGACGAGGAGTGGTCACTTGATCATCTTGAGCGTCGTCTTGAGCTTGTTCTTGATCTCGTGGGACTTGATCTTGAACTTGCTCGAAGGAGGGAGCTTGACCTTGGTCATAACTTGATGTTACAACACCATCTTGAGATTGATCTTGCCCTTGGTCTTGTTCTTGAGGTTGAGGGCCCTCACATTGTTCTTCGGAAGCGTGTGGGTCTTGGGTTGGTGAAGGTTCCACTTGAGTAGAACATTTTCCTTCTCCTTCGGCCACAACGGGTTCCCCAATGGGTAGGATATGACCAATACGCATTCTTCTTATGGCTTGGGGAGGAATTTCATCACCTACATCACAAGTACCACTTTGCTCCACTTGGGAGCCGTTATTCTCATCAAACTCCACGTTACATGTTTCCTCAATAAGTCCCGTGGACTTATTGAGAACACGGTAAGCACGAGAGTTTGTAGCATAACCAACAAATATGCCCTCATGAGCTCTAGCCTCAAATTTAGAAAAACGGACACCTTTCTTGAGAATGAAGCTGTACTGCCCCGTATGTAACTTGCCATATTTGTATTTCAACTCTTGCCATTTTCAGCACTAAGTAATGATATTCCCTCGTGGTTGGGTTTTGTCTTTGTTTTGCATTTTGTCCATGTCATGCATCTCATATCATGTCATCATGTGCATCGCTTTTGCATACGTGTTCGTCTCATGCATCCGAGCATTTTCCCCGTTGTCCATTTTGCATTCCGGCACTCCTATGTCCTCCGGTGTCCCCTTTTGCTTCTTTTCGTGTGCGGGTGTTAAACGTTCTCGGATTGGACCGAGACTTGCCAAGCGGCCTTGGTATACTACCGGTAGACCGCCTGTCAAGTTTCGTGTCATTTGGAGTCTGTTTGATACTCCAACGGTTAACCGAGGAACCTTAAAGGCCTCATGTGTGTTGCAGCCCAACACCTCTCCAAAGTGGCCCAAAACCCATCTAAACCCCCTCCATCCTCTCGGCCGTTCGATCACGATTGCGTGTCCGAAAACCGCACCTTATTTGGACTCTCCTAACTCCCAGAATCTATAAATAGGTGCTCCCCTCCGAAATTCCCGCGGTCCAAACCCTAGATTTCTTTCCCCCCCCCCCCCCCCCTCCCCGTCGCTGGACACGTCCGAGACGGCCGAACATGTCGAACTCCGCCGCTCCGCCGCCACGTGTCGCCTCGTGAGTCGCCCACGCCCACTTCGCCGGCCCGCCGGGCCCAGGCGGGGCCCTCCTGGCCCGGTCGCCGCCCGCTTCCGCCTGGCCACCGCGCCTCCCATGC
>NC_041382.1:367138888-367168298 GCF_002162155.2 Triticum dicoccoides | reverse complement strand
GGAGCCGAGCTCCGCCGTGACGAGATCCGCGCCGGCCGCCTCCGCTCCTCCGCCCAGCGCCGCGCGCCTCCGGCAACTCCGCCGCACCACCTCGACGGCCTCCACCGCCGTCCCCTGCCGGCGCCGCCCCGGTTCTCAACTCCGGTGACGTCCCCACCGCTCCTGCCACCGCGAGGAAGCAAACTCCGGCAAGATCTCCTACCACATGCTAAATCATGCCTCCCATATTGCCAGGTCAAACCTCTAACCCACCATGTCCTAGCAAACCGTTGTTTGGCTATGTTACCACTTTGCTCAGCCCCTCTTTTAGTGTTGCTAGTTGCAGGTGAAGATTGGAGTTTGTTCCTTGCTGGAACATGTTTATTGTTGGGATATCATTATTATATCTTGATTATTTTAATGCACCTATATACTTGGTAAAGGGTGGAAGGCTCGGCCTTATGGCTGGTGTTTAGTTCCACTCTTGCCGCCCTAGTTTTCGTCATATGGTGTTATGTTCCTTGATTTTGCGTTCCTTACACGGTTGGGTTATAATGGGAACCCCTTTATAGTTCTCTTTGAATAGAACTCCTCCAGCAAGGCCCAATCTTGGTTTTACCTTTTGCCACCTAGCCTTTTCCCTTGGGTTCCGCGGACTCAAGGGTCATCTTTATTTTAAACCCCCAGGCCAGTGCTCCTCTGAGTGTTGGTCCAAACTAGATTCCTTTGCAGCGCCCCCTCGGGGAAACTCGAAGTTTGGTTTTAGTTGTACGGAGCGCTCATCCGGTGTGGCCCGAGAACGAGATATGTGCAGCTCCTATCGGGATTTGTCGGCACATACGGGCAGCTTTGTTGGTCTTGTTTTACCATTGTCGATGATAGAGGCGAGGGTCCCGATCTTTCGATGAGATGATAACTATCGATTTGGTGGAGACGACTTTGACGATCTGACTACAAACATGCACGACGTTGCGCCTTAGCAATCGCTAAACCAATCTCCTGAGGTTACTGACAATGCTGGAAGCACGGTCAGCCTGACCACGAAGGTCTATTCCTGCAAGCAATCGAAGAACGAGCAAGAGTATGATAAAGCAATCTGAATATTGCAAATATATATGAAGTATTGATAATGGTGGGGATCCGGAAGCGGTCTTGGTCTGGTCGTTGGACACAAACAAAGTACACGAAGTTGCAATGGCTAACTTTTAACTAAACAAATCCCAAGGAAAAAGCTACTAGATGGATCTACTTATATAGGAGCAAGGGTGGCGGCCAAGGAGGTGGGAGGACGTCCCAAGGCAGCCTAAAACTAAATCTAGGTCGTATAAGGCCAATGGGCCCAAGTGGAGGTGATGTAACACCTTTGGACTTGTAGTTTGACTCGGATTCTGCTGCAGCATCAGATTGTTTCGTCCACAACTCAACGCTCCAGACGAATTTGAAGGTGATTCCAATTGGGTTGGAAAGTGCACGAAATCTAGTTTCCAACAAAAAAAGAATCACCCAATTCGGAGTCCGTATGAAAAACTTGTGTGCGTTTTGAGTCAGGTATGTCTGTGCAGTCCGAATCTGAATCCAGAACGTGAGAGACTTGGACTCTATCTTCTCTTGGGCCAAAAGTGACGTGAGAGAACTTTTTGGACAGCAAATAAACATCTCTTTCTTCCTTATCTTCATATGTGGATTGTACAAATGTCCCATACACCTGCAATTAGACAAAACACAAAAGTGTGTGAAGTATTTTTGTTCTGGATAACATAAATAGATTATTGAATAGTTTGCACAAGAAATCACCTGACAAATATGCATATATGCAATATTTTTGGTCATATCCAAGGTAGTCATGTCCTCATCATCCTCCCCTTCTTGAAAATAAAGCCGTCCTCGGCGTTGCTTAATCTGAAATGTGGCTAACAAAAGAGACAAGGTGTACATGTTGTATATGTATATGTCATCAATTTTTACTTCCCTTGATTTTTGCATATATGACACATGAATAGATGAGTAACTTGCATAGTTCATAAAATCTAAAGCCAAAAAATTAGCACAAGAAGTAGAAGGCATGAAAATACTGCAACTCAGTTTGCACATATAAGTGAAGCTCTTATTCATTTCAAAAGATTGACAATGTTCATCATTAAACCATCCCAACATTGGTGAATAAACCTTACTTGCATCAAATTTACATGCTACAACATACTTAAATAAGCAAACATGCAATAAGTCATTCAACACAGAATCATCACCAAGATTAGAGGTCATATCAAAATGATTAAACATTGGTTCTTTTGCATCAATAGTTAATTCAATGGGTGCACTCAAAATTGTTGGTATTTCAGTTGTTTGATCACATGGCAAAGTCAAATTATCAACGTAGTCCTCTAAAATAGGTGGTGTGATCAAAGTAGTGGGTAGCTCATCAGATGGTACCTTTGTCATTACCTCTTATGATCAACTCAGATGATGTAGCCACTCTCGGGGGCGATGTGTCACATGGTGGAGATGATGTAGTCCTGACAACAACGGATGTGGTTGTCATAGTATGCCTAGTAGTTGAAGGAACAATCATATCAACTCTTGGAATGTGCATCGTGCGCTTGTTCTCCTCGTGGCCAACACGTCGTTTTATTTCCTGTTCAGCTTTGCAAGCAAGATGAAACAAATGGTCCATAGGATAACACTCTTCATGAATTAGTATCTCTTGAATATCACGGTTTAATCCTCCCCAAAATCTATCCATAAAATCATCTTCACTTTCTTCTAAAGAGGAATGCAACAAGGTAGTTTGTAAATCATCATAATATTTTGTTACAGTTTCACTACCTTGTTTTAAGTGTTGCAACTTCTTAATCATGTCACAAGTATAATAAGCAGGGACGAAAGTATGTCGCATGGCAAGTTTCAAATCATCCCAAGTAGTAGGTATATAATCAGGGTGTAACCGACAATATTCACTCCACCAAACCAAAGCATAACCAGTGAAAGAACCAACCGCAACCTTAACCTTTTTATGTTCATCGAAATTATGGGAAGCAAATATATTTTTTATGTCGAACTCCCATTTAATATATAAAGCAGGTTTAAAACGGCCATTAAATGGTGGTATAGATACATTAACCTGATCATGTGCATTTGGATGTTTGTGTACCTCTCGTGACGGTTGTGGTATTTGCAAAGGTGGTGACACGTCTCCCGCGATCGACAAAGCCCATGAATTGACTCTGGATCCTGTCATGATTAGTAGAACAAGAAACAAAACCCAAAAATAATGTTCGTATAACTACTAGGATGTGGTGGTAAAACGCTCACAGTAAAGCAAATATCAATGTCTTACAAGTTCTTACCACGCAGCAGGCGGTGATCGGCAACCAGCGGTGTCAAGTAACTCCGAATATTGAGTAAAGCGATTGCCAGGGGAGCGTACGTATACACGGTGTAGAAATATGTGGAGCTGGGTTGGCTATATATGGTAGCAAAAGATTAGCAATAATCAATTCAAAGATGCAATGTTGAATAAACGCTCAACGACGGTACTGTGCTGGTCCTAGGCTAGACCGGACTAGAGACGCGAGCCTAGAACACTAATAAGGTCACGGCATAGCACAACTAGCATCAATGAAGGATACTAAGTAGCTCTTGACAGCAAGATATAAGTGAAGATCACAACGGCAGTGAAGATAATGATGAAAAACAACTGCCAAGCAGGATATACAACAACTCTCTCTCCAACTTTCCTCTTGAAAAGTTTGAGACAATTTTCTGATAAATTCTTTCAAAGAATACTACTAACTCAAGCTTTCCAATGCAAAAAGAATCACTCAATTCCGAGTTGATATGAGGAGTCAAAGAATTCTAAAACTGGCCTGAAAAATTGGAACAAGCTGTGTTCACGAATTTCGGAGGGCAAAAAGACCTATTTAGAAGCCGATTTTGAGATGTCAAATATTGAACTAGCTTCTGCAACTATTTAGATGCGGCTCGTCGCTATCTTCAATTTGAGTACTCACTGAGCCAAAACGGACTTCGTATGAGGAAGATACACCTGTTTTACTGAACAGTGCGCAAAACAGATTCCAATCCGAATTCAGGTACGAGATTGATTCTAGATAGATCCAATTTTTTTTTCTTCTCTCTTTTTTTTCTCACGCTTTTTTTTTTCTTCTCTCTCTTTTTCTTTTTTTTCCTCTCTTTTTTTTTCTCTATCTTTTTTTTTCTCTTTCCAAGACAAACTAGATAAGATGCAGATTGGATCAGGCGAAGATGTGAATGACCTCAACTATGATTATGACAATGAACAGTGCGTAGCACGTGGTGGAAATTAATGGATGGGATGGTGGACAGCGGAAGGGATAATGATGCAGCGGCGGCGTGACTAATGTGAACAGAACTCGAAACTCTAAAGGAACTAGACACTAAGACCAGCAACTAACACGACGATGCAACCGATAATTCAACTATGCAAGCAATGAATAGAAAATTGCAAAGGCTCAGACTGGCTTGGATAAATGATGAACAGATCTAACTTTTTTATGGCTTTTTCATGGACTGTAGGTATGAATGACAGATGCGATCTAAACTATGAAAAACGGTAAAATCTCACCGAGCAACCTGAAAACTGATACCACTTGATAGAGGCGAGGGTCCCGATCTTTCGATGAGATGATAACTATCGATTTGGTGGAGACGACTTTGACGATCTGACTACAAACATGCACGACGTTGCGCCTTAGCAATCGCTAAACCAATCTCCTGAGGTTACTGACAATGCTGGAAGCACGGTCAGCCTGACCACGAAGGTCTATTCCTGCAAGCAATCGAAGAACGAGCAAGAGTATGATAAAGCAATCTGAATATTGCAAATATATATGAAGTATTGATAATGGTGGGGATCCGGAAGCGGTCTTGGTCTGGTCGTTGGACACAAACGAAGTACACGAAGTTGCAATGGCTAACTTTTAACTAAACAAATCCCAAGGAAAAAGCTACTAGATGGATCTACTTATATAGGAGCAAGGGGTGGCGGCCAAGGAGGTGGGAGGACGTCCCAAGGCAGCCTAAAACTAACCCTAGGTCGTACAAGGCTGATGGGCCCAAGTGGAGGTGATGTAACACCTTTGGACTTGTAGTTTGACTCGGATTCTGCTGCAGCATCAGATTGTTTCGTCCACAACTCAACGCTCCGGACGAAGTTGAAGGTGATTCCAATTGGGTTGGAAAGTGCACGAAATCTAGTTTCCAACAAAAAAAGAATCACCCAATTCGGAGTCCGTATGAAAAACTTGTGTGCGTTTTGAGTCAGGTATGTCTGTGCAGTCCGAATCTGAATCCAGAACGTGAGAGACTTGGACTCTATCTTCTCTTGGGCCAAAAGTGACGTGAGAGAACTTTTTGGACAGCAAATAAACATCTCTTTCTTCCTTATCTTCATATGTGGATTGTACAAATGTCCCATACACCTGCAATTAGACAAAACACAAAAGTGTGTGAAGTATTTTTGTTCTGGATAACATAAATAGATTATTGAATAGTTTGCACTAGAAATCACCTGACAAATATGCATATATGCAATATTTTTGGTCATATCCAAGGTAGTCATGTCCTCATCAGTCGAGATGTCTTGTAACCGGGATTTCGAGTCTGACTGGGTCGTCTTGGGAGAAGGAATATCCTTCATTGACCGTGAGAGCTTGTGATGGGCTAAGTTGGGACACCCCTGCAGGGTTTTGAACTTTCGAAAGCCGTGCCCGCGGTTATGGGCAGATGGGAATTTGTTAATGTCCGGTTGTCGAAAACCTGAAACTTAACTTAATTAAAATGTATCAACAACGTGTGTAGCCGTGATGGTCTATTTTCAGCGGAGTCCGGGAAGAGAACGCGGTCTCGGGTTATGCTTGAACGTAGGTAGTTCTAGGATCACTTCTTGTTCGTCATAGATTCTCGACCGTGCTTTGCCTTCTCTTCTCGCTCTCATTTGCGTATGTTAGCCACCATATATGCTAGTGCTTCCTGCAGCTCCACCTCATACCTTTTCCCTACCCATAAGCTTAAATAGTCTTGATTGCGAGGTGTGAGATTTCTGAGTCCCCGTGACTCATAGATTATTTCCAAAACCAGATGTAAGTGCCGATGATACCTTTCCAGGAGATGCGACTGAGCTCAAGTGGGAGTTTGATGAGGACTCAAGACGTTACTACGTTTCCTTTCCAGACGATCAGTAGTGGAGCCCAGTTGGGGCGATCGGGGATCTTATGCATTTGGGGTTGTCTTTATTTTGGTTCCGTAGGCGGAGCTTGATTGTATCTGGATGATTGTAATGCTATATTTATGTATTGTGTGAAGTGGCGATTGTAAGCCAACTCTGTACCTCTTTCTTATTCAGTACATGGGATGTGTAAAGATTACCCCTCTTGCAACATGCCTACAATGCGGTTATGCCTCTAAGTCGTGCTCCGACACGTGGGAGATATAGCCGCATCATGGGTGTTACAAGTTGGTAATCAGAGCCTTCCCCGACTTAGGAGCCCCCTGCATGATCGAATCGCTAGCGTTGTTGAGTCTTTTTGGATTATATATATCGGAGAGTAGGATTCTTTTTACTCCTCAGTCCCTTCGTCGCTACGGTGAGGCATCCCGACGTAGAGTTATGACTCCTCTCTTCTCAAATTTCACTAAAAAAATTAGGATCACACGGGTATCTTGGAATCATTCTGATGGTTTTGTGACGAGAACATTGTTCTTGGTGCCTCCTAACATTTAGGGGTTGTGGCAGTGTCCCGGGGAGTTGAGCTCCGAGGTGTTGTCGTCACAATTTTATCATTGCAATTCTGGAATACCTGAGTTTCACCGACATCGAAAATCTCTTTTAGGAAGATGTTGGTGAGATAACCTTGACGCCACCCAGTACTGGGGCGGGAGTTCCGGAGTATTGCCATAACTCTTATAACGGATGCTTTTCGAAGGTTGAGGTAAATGATTTTCGAAGGTTTCTTGGTTATGTGTTGAAGGATGGATACAGCTGGATGTAGGATTTGCTAGTTTTGGGTGAGATATTATGCTTCCCTGTATCCCCAACACCTGATTGCATAACCGGAAAATTTTGGGAGTTTCATAGGTGGGAATTCTGGTAGCTCTAGTATTTCTTCCGCGGATAATTGGTTTGTGATTGGGTAATCCTTACCAAGTATTTGTTCATATCTATATCTTGTTGTTTTATTCATCTACCTCTATCTAAGTGGCTTCACAATTTATGGAAGTGTGATCATTTACTTTGGAATTCATTCGTTCATTCTTGTTCGAATGTTAAGGCTATATGTTGCAATTTCGATCCATTTGATTCAGATTGAATATATGTCTGTCAAGATGCTAACGGATGTCACCCTCTTCACGATGGCTCCTCCAACGCGTCAGAATCCGGAACCACCGCCACCACCTCAACCTCTGGAGGCATGGCAAGCTGTGATGGCCGCTACCAATGCCAACACGCAGCTGATCATGCAACTCTTGCAAGAGCGCAACCAAGGAAATCAAGGCAATGTGAACAATCAAACTCAGTTTACTACCCTCAACCAGTTCCTCGCAAACCAACCAAGGACCTTGATGAGGACATCAATACAATTGTTACACCCACAGCCCCTGCTGCTATACATACTGGACCAATTACTAGAGCTCGTGCACGCCAACTAAATTACCAGGTACTTTCGTTTCTTAGTAATGATTCTAATGTTCATGAGAATATGATGCTGCCTAAATTGGATACATTTGTTTTGCTTACAAATGAAGGGCCTAGCTTGGAGAAGGATGAACATTGGAGCAAGAACAAGCATGGAGATGATGGCATGCGCAAGGGGAACAAGAACGGAGTTACAAGTGATGATTTCAGGACTTTGAAGCCACCATAATGGGTGCATGAAGCCTTGGACGAAATATACAAGATGCCACTTCATAAATTTCGTCCCGAGGCTATTTTAGGTGCTGCGTCACCTTATTATTGGGCCAGGCCCATGTAATTTCGAAATACATAAGTATAGGCTATTTTTAGAGTCCGTATGTGTGGGGAAACAAGAGATAGGGTTGATTTCGGACCCCTCCACCAAGGGCCACGAAATTCCCCCCTCTTCCTGCATATATACAGCCCTTAAGGCATCGTTTAGACTTTGGGTTTTGTTTAGATTAAAAGTTCGCCATAGCTGCAACTTCGCGTACTTCGTTTGTGTTCAACGACCAGACAAAGGCGTCACAGAACCCCACCTTGATCAATAAAGCTTTCATCTTATATCCGCAATATCTAGATTGCAATCTCAGTTTCTTGCTTGTTCTTCGTTTGCTCGCAGGAAACAGACCCTCGTGGTCAGGTTGATCGTGCTCCGGCATGGTCAATAACCTCTCGGAGTTGGTTTAGCGATTGCTAAGGCGCGACGTCCTCGCACGTTCGTAGTCGGATCGTCAAAGTCGACTTCCACCAAAGCGATATCCATCATCTCATCGAAAGACGGGACACCTTTGCCTCTATCAAGTGGTATCAGTTTTCCAGGTTGCTCGGTGAGATTTTGCAGTTTTTCGTAGTTTAGATCGAGTCTGTTCTTCATACCTACAGTCCACGAAAAAGCCACAAAAAAAATTAGGGTTAGTTCATCATATCCGAACCAATCTGAGCCTTTGCATAATCTTTTTAGGGTTTTGCTTTGTTGAATTTGCGGTTGCATCGTCGTGTCTAGTTGCTGGTCTTAGAGTCTAGTCTTTTAGAGTTTCGAGTTCTGGTCATAAGTTGTCACGCCGCCGCCGCACCATCATCATCGCCCCTGCCATCTACCACCACCGCTTATCCGCCACCGCTCCGAATCCGTATCCATATACCACCACCGATTCATATACCACCACCGATTCATATCCATATCCATATACTACCACCGCTACCACCACCGCTGCCATATATCCACCACCATATATCCACCACCAATCCGAGTTCCTTGCTTATTAGGTTTGTTTTCAGGATCCATCTAGATTCCGATTCGTGTTTCCTTGCCGGAGTAGGTTTCGGAAAAAAAAGCAGCGCAAAAAATTTTCTTGTCGGGTAGCCACGCTCCGTTTAGGCCCAAAATTTTTCGAAAACGCATTTTTCGAAAAATTTTCTGGCTATCCTATTTTTAGGTGTTTCTGAGTGTTTTGAGACAGGTGCCATTACAGGAAGTTTTTTTTGACCCGTTTCCAGTTTTTGGGTCCGGGCAGTCGAAAAAAAAAAATTCGAACAAAAAAATTTCGTGCCCATCCTGTCAGTTTGACCTAGGAAGAGTTTTGAGACACTCGCCATTATAGTGCTTTTTCGCAAAAAAAAAGCAGCGCAAAAAAAAAGAGCGCAAAAAAAAAGAAAAAAAAGAGAGCGAAAAGAAAAATTTTAGAGTGTGCTTTTCCCTTGTTTACGTGCCGCGCCGTGATTTTGTTGGTGTTCTAGGCTCGCGTCTCTAGCACAGTCTAGCCTAGGACCAGCACAGTACCGTCGTTGAGCGTTTATTCAACTTTGCATCTCTGAATTGATTATTGCTGACCCTTTTTGCTACCATACTATAAGCCTTCCCAGCTCCACATACATCTACGTCGTGTGTTCGACTCTCCCTGGTAATTGCTCTATCCAAGCTTTGAGAGTTTTTGACTACAACGGTTGCCGATCACCGCCTGCTGCTGGGTAAGAACTGGTAAGAATTTGAGATTTGCTTGACGGATTTGTGATACACCACCACCACTTCTTAGTAGTCTGTAGGATCATATTCTTGTGTGTTTCTATTGCTGCTAACCATGCCAGGATCACAAGCCGACGAGATTGACTGGGAGAACTTATCGAACAAGGAGCTTCATGATAAGTTTCAGCAAATGATGACTGAACAGGTACAAGATGTGCTGAACAATTTTGAAGAGGCCATGGAGGAGATCACTGGCCTTGAGAAGACGTTCGAAACAAAGCTCGATAACAGATTTAATGAACTGCTTGCGCGTCTTCCACCACCGGCTGCACCTGTCGCACCTCTGCAACAACAACAACTACGCCCCCTTCCGAATCAGTATGGACGAGCACAACGTGTTCCTATTGAGACAGGACAAACTTCTGGTGCCGCTGCTACTGCTGTTGGTGCTTCTTTGGCTCCTGCTACTGCTCCTGCTGGTACCCAGGAGGATGATGAGTATGCGGGTGATTATGAGGATGAGGTTGATCAAAATCAGATCTATGAGCAGCCACCAGCACCACCACCAGCAGGTCGACCTCAGGTATATATTCGTCATGGTAGGCCTGCACCACCACCTCAGGTACGCGATGATGTCCATATTCCTAAACTGAAATTGAATATTCCACCATTTGAGGGTAGATATGTTCCTGATATATATCTTACTTGGGAGTTAGAAACTGAACAACGATTTACATGTTTACAATATCCTGAGGAGAGACGAGTTGCTGCTGCTGTTTGTGCTTTCACTAGTTTTGCATGTGTATGGTGGTCTGAACATTGTAGATTATATCCTATTCCAACTACTTGGGCTGCTTTGAAAACTGCTATGCGTACGCGTTGGGTTCCACCATATTATCAACGTGAATTGCTTCAAAAATTGCAGCGTTTAAGACAAGGAAAAAATTCTGTAGAAGAATATTATCAGGAATTACAAACCGGCATGATTAGATGTGGTATTGTTGAGGAGAATGAAGCTATGCTTGCACGTTTTCTGGGTGGATTAAATAGAGAGATTCAGACTATTCTAGACTATAAGGAGTATACTAATATCACTCGTTTATTCCATCTTGCTTGTAAAGCTGAACGTGAAGTGCAGGATCGACAAGCATTGGGGCGAACTAACTTTTCTGCAGGCCGACCTTCATCATGGACACCACGTGCATCTTCTACTTCAACAGCACCAGCACCTCCGTCCGGTGCCACCTCCAGCCGTGATACAAGAAAACAGGCACAACCACCATTATCTGCCAAGAGCGCACCTGCGGGGCCTGCACAGCGTTCTTCTTCTTCCATGGCATCAACAGGGCACACAAGTGATATTATTTGTCGTCGTTGTAAGGGAGGAGGTCATTATGCGAGGGAATGCAAATCTCCGCGTGTGATGATTGCTACCGCGGATGGTGGATATGAGTCCGCTAGTGACTATGATGAGGAGACATTGGCTCTTATTACACGTGAAGAACATGGTGGAGATGATTCTGATCATGAGACGCAATACATGGCTCCTGAAGACGCTGACAGGTATGAATGTTTAGTTGCTCAACGTGTTTTGAGTGTGCAGGTCACACAAGCTGAGCAAAATCAGAGGCACAATTTGTTCCATACCAAGGGAGTTGTGAAGGAACGTTCTGTGCGCGTCATAATAGACGGAGGGAGCTGCAACAACCTGGCTAGCATGGAGATGGTGGAGAAGCTTTCTCTCACCACAAGACCACATCCACATCCTTACTACATCCAATGGTTCAACAACAGCGGCAAGGTTAAGGTAACACGTACTGTTCGTGTGCATTTTAGTATCTCTACATATGCTGATTATGTTGATTGTGATGTGGTACCTATGCAAGCATGTTCCTTATTACTTGGTAGACCATGGCAATTTGATAAAAATTCTGTACACCATGGTAGAAACAATCACTATACTCTTGTTCATAAGGATAAAAATATCACTTTGCTTCCTATGACTCCTGATTCCATTTTGAAAGATGATATTAATAGAGCTAATAAAGCACAACAGGAGAAGAATAAGAGTGAAAATCAGATTGTGGCAAAAGAATTTGAGCAACAAATGAAGCCTAATAATAAACCATCTAGTGTTGCTTCTGAAATTAAATTAAAAAGTGCATGTTTATATGCCACCAAATCTGATATTGATGAGCTAGATTTCAGCAAATCTGTTTGCTATGCTTTTGTGTGCAAAGAGGCATTATTTTCATTCGAGGACGTGCCTTCCTCTTTGCCTCCTGCTGTCACTAACATTTTGCAGGAGTTCGCTGACGTTTTTCCACAAGACGTGCCACCGGGATTACCGCCTATTCGAGGGATTGAGCATCAGATTGACTTAATTCCCGGTGCTTCACTGCCAAACCGTGCACCATACCGTACCAATCCAGAGGAGACGAAGGAGATTATGCGTCAAGTACAAGAGCTTCTCGACAAAGGTTATATACGCGAATCCCTTAGTCCTTGTGCTGTTCCTATTATTCTAGTGCCGAAAAAGGATGGTACATCACATATGTGTGTTGATTGTAAAGGCATTAATAATATTACTATTCGTTATCGTCATCCTATTCCTAGGCTAGATGATATGCTTGATGAATTGAGTGGCTCTACAATATTCTCCAAAGTTGATTTGCGTAGTGGCTACCATCAAATTCGTATGAAATTGGGAGATGAATGGAAAACAGCATTTAAAACTAAGTTTGGATTATATGAGTGGTTAGTCATGCCTTTTGGGTTAACTAATGCACCTAGTACTTTCATGAGATTAATGAACGAAGTTTTACATGCTTTCATTGGACGATTTGTGGTAGTCTATTTTGATGATATACTGATTTATAGCAGATCTTTGGAAGAACATTTGGAACATTTACGTGCTGTTTTTATTGCTCTACATGATGCACGTTTGTTTGGTAACCTTGGGAAGTGCACCTTTTGCACCGACCGAGTATCTTTTCTTGGCTATGTTGTTACTCCACAGGGAATTGAAGTTGACAAAGCCAAGATTGAAGCTATTGAGAGTTGGCCGCAGCCCAAAACGGTCACACAAGTGAGGAGTTTTCTTGGCCTCGCTGGATTCTATAGGCGTTTTGTGAGAGATTTCAGCACCATTGCTGCACCTCTTAACGAGCTTACAAAGAAGGATGTGCCTTTTGTTTGGGGTACCGCACAGGAAGAAGCCTTCACGGTATTGAAAGATAAGTTGACACATGCTCCTTTACTCCAACTTCCTGATTTTAATAAGACTTTTGAGCTTGAATGTGATGCTAGTGGAATTGGATTAGGAGGTGTGTTATTACAAGATGGCAAACCTGTTGCATACTTTTCTGAAAAATTGAGTGGGCCTAGTCTGAATTATTCTACTTATGATAAAGAATTATATGCTCTTGTTCGGACTTTGGAAACATGGCAACATTATTTATGGCCCAAAGAATTTGTTATACATTCTGATCATGAATCTTTGAAACATATTAAAAGTCAAGCTAAACTGAATCGTAGACATGCTAAATGGGTTGAATTCATTGAGACTTTCCCTTATGTCATTAAACACAAGAAGGGAAAAGAAAATGTGATGAGGACATCAATACAATTGTTACACCCACAGCCCCTGCTGCTATACATACTGGACCAATTACTAGAGCTCGTGCACGCCAACTAAATTATCAGGTACTTTCGTTTCTTGGTAATGATTCTAATGTTCATGAGAATATGATGCTGCCTAAATTGGATACATTTGTTTTGCTTACAAATGAAGGGCCTAGCTTGGAGAAGGATGAACATTGGAGCAAGAACAAGCATGGAGATGATGGCATGCGCAAGGGGAACAAGAACGGAGTTACAAGTGATGATTTCAGGACTTTGAAGCCACCATAATGTGTGCATGAAGCCTTGGACGAAATATACAAGATGCCACTTCATAAATTTCGTCCCGAGGCTATTTTAGGTGCTGCGTCACCTTATTATTGGGCCAGGCCCATGTAATTTCGAAATACATAAGTATAGGCTATTTTTAGAGTCCGTATGTGTGGGGAAACAAGAGATAGGGTTGATTTCGGACCCCTCCACAAAGGGCCACGAAATCCACCCCCTCTTCCTCCATATATACAGCCCTTAGGGCATCGTTTAGACCTTGGGTTTTGTTTAGATTAAAAGTTCGCCATAGCTGCAACTTCGCGTACTTCGTTTGTGTTCAACGACCAGACAAAGGCGTCACAGAACCCCACCTTGATCAATAAAGCTTTCATCTTATATTCGCAATATCCAGATTGCAATCTTAGTTTCTTGCTTGTTCTTCGTTTGCTCGCAGGAAACAGACCCTCGTGGTCAGGTTGATCGTGCTCCGGCGTGGTCAATAACCTCTCGGAGTTGGTTTAGCGATTGCTAAGGCGCGACGTCCTCACACGTTCGTAGTCGGATCGTCAAAGTCGACTTCCACCAAAGCGAAATCCACCATCTCATCGAAAGACGGGACACCTTTGCCTCTATCACAATCCAGAGGAGACGAAGGAGATTATGCGTCAAGTACAAGAGCTTCTCGACAAAGGTTATATACGCGAATCCCTTAGTCCTTGTGCTGTTCCTATTATTCTAGTGCCGAAAAAGGATGGTACATCACGTATGTGTGTTGATTGTAGAGGCATTAATAATATTACTATTCGTTATCGTCATCCTATTCCTAGGCTAGATGATATGCTTGATGAATTGAGTGGCTCTACAATATTCTCCAAAGTTGATTTGCGTAGTGGCTACCATCAAATTCGTGTGAAATTGGGAGATGAATGGAAAACAGCATTTAAAACTAAGTTTGGATTATATGAGTGGTTAGTCATGCCTTTTGGGTTAACTAATGCACCTAGTACTTTCATGAGATTAATGAACGAAGTTTTACGTGCTTTCATTGGACGATTTGTGGTAGTTTACTTTGATGACATACTGATTTATAGCAGATCTTTGGAAGAACATTTGGAACATTTACGTGCTGTTTTTATTGCTCTACGTGATGCACGTTTGTTTGGTAACCTTGGGAAGTGCACCTTTTGCACCGACCGAGTATCTTTTCTTGGCTATGTTGTTACTCCACAGGGAATTGAAGTTGACAAAGCCAAGATTGAAGCTATTGAGAGTTGGTCGCAGCCCAAAACGGTCACACAAGTGAGGAGTTTTCTTGGCCTCGCTGGATTCTATAGGCGTTTTGTGAGAGATTTCAGCACCATTGCTGCACCTCTCAACGAGCTTACAAAGAAGGATGTGCCTTTTGTTTGGGGTACCGCACAGGAAGAAGCCTTAAAGGTATTGAAAGATAAGTTGACACATGCTCCTTTACTCCAACTTCCTGATTTTAATAAGACTTTTGAGCTTGAATGTGATGCTAGTGGAATTGGATTAGGAGGTGTGTTATTACAAGATGGCAAACCAGTTGCATACTTTTCTGAAAAATTGAGTGGGCCTAGTCTGAATTATTCTACTTATGATAAAGAATTATAAGCTCTTGTTCGGACTCTAGAAACATGGCAACATTATTTATGGCCCAAAGAATTTGTTATACATTCTGATCATGAATCTTTGAAACATATTAAAAGTCAAGCTAAACTGAATCGTAGACATGCTAAATGGGTTGAATTCATTGAGACTTTCCCTTATGTCATTAAACACAAGAAGGGAAAAGAAAATGTTATTGCTGATGCATTGTCTCGTCGCTATACTATGCTTTCCCAACTTGACTTCAAAATATTTGGTTTGGAGACCATCAAAGATCAATATGTGCATGATGCTGATTTTAAAGATGTAATGCAGAATTGTAAAGAAGGAAGAATGTGGAACAAGTTTGTCGTTAACGATGGATTTGTGTTTCGTGCTAACAAGCTATGCATTCCAGCTAGCTCCGTTCGTCTTTTGTTGTTGCAGGAGGCGCATGGAGGAGGATTAATGGGACACTTTGGCGTGAAGAAGACGGAGGACGTACTTGCTACACATTTCTTTTGGCCAAAGATGAGACGGGATGTTGAGCGTTTTATTGCTCGCTGCACTACATGTCAAAAAGCTAAGTCACGCCTCAATCCTCATGGTTTATATATGCCTTTGCCTGTACCTAGTGTTCCTTGGGAGGATATATCTATGATCTTTGTTTTAGGTTTACCTCGAACAAAGAAGGGGAGGGATAGCATATTTGTTGTCGTGGATAGATTCTCGAAAATGGCACACTTTATACCATGTCATAAAAGCGATGATGCTGTTAATGTTGCTGATTTGTTCTTTCGTGAAATTATTCGCTTGCATGGTGTGCCAAATACTATTGTTTCAGATCGTGATACTAAATTTCTTAGCCACTTTTGGAGATGTTTATGGGCTAAGTTGGGGACTAAACTGCTTTTTAGTACTACTTGTCACCCCCAAACTGAGGGACAAACTGAAGTAGTCAATAGAACGTCGTCTACTATGCTTAGGGCTGTTTTGAAGAATAATAAGAAAATGTGGGAGGAATGCTTGCCTCATATTGAATTTGCTTATAATCGTTCATTGCATTCTACTACTAAGATGTGCCCTTTTGAAGTTGTGTATGGTTTCCTACCTCGTGCACCTATTGATTTGTTGCCTCTTCCATCTTCGGAGAAGGTTAATTTTGATGCTAAACAACGTGCTGAATTGATTTTAAAAATGCATGAGTTAACTAAGGAAAACATTGAGCGCATGAATGCTAAATATAAACTTGCTGGAGATAAGGGTAGAAAACATGTTGTGTTTGCACCTGGAGATCTTGTTTGGTTACATTTGCGTAAGGATAGATTTCCTGATTTGCGCAAATCAAAGTTAATGCCACGTGCTGATGGTCCCTTTAAGGTGTTAGAGAAAATAAATGATAATGCATATAAACTTGAGCTGCCTGCAGATTTTGGGGTTAGTCCCACTTTTAACATTGCAGATTTGAAGCCTTATTTGGGTGAGGAAGATGAACTTCCGTCGAGGATGACTTCATTTCAAGAAGGGGAGGATGATGAGGACATCAATACAATTGTTACACCCACAGCCCCTGCTGCTATACATACTGGACCAATTACTAGAGCTCGTGCACGCCAACTAAATTACTAGGTACTTTCGTTTCTTGGTAATGATTCTAATGTTCATGAGAATATGATGCTGCCTAAATTGGATACATTTGTTTTGCTTACAAATGAAGGGCCTAGCTTGGAGAAGGATGAACATTGGAGCAAGAACAAGCGTGGAGATGATGGCATGTGCAAGGGGAACAAGAACGGAGTTACAAGTGATGATTTCAGGACTTTGAAGCCACCATAATGGGTGCATGAAGCCTTGGACGAAATATACAAGATGCCACTTCATAAATTTCGTCCCGAGGCTATTTTAGGTGCTGCGTCACCTTATTATTGGGCCAGGCCCATGTAATTTCGAAATACATAAGTATAGGCTATTTTTAGAGTCCGTATGTGTGGGGAAACAAGAGATAGGGTTGATTTCGGACCCCTCCACCAAGGGCCACGAAATTCCCCCCTCTTCCTCCATATATACAGCCCTTAGGGCATCGTTTAGACTTTGGGTTTTGTTTAGATTAAAAGTTCGCCATAGCTGCAACTTCGCGTACTTCGTTTGTGTTCAACGACCAGACAAAGGCGTCACAGAACCCCACCTTGATCAATAAAGCTTTCATCTTATATCCGCAATATCTAGATTGCAATCTCAGTTTCTTGCTTGTTCTTCGTTTGCTCGCAGGAAACAGACCCTCGTGGTCAGGTTGATCGTGCTCCGGCGTGGTCAATAACCTCTCGGAGTTGGTTTAGCGATTGCTAAGGCGCGACGTCCTCGCACGTTCGTAGTCGGATCGTCAAAGTCGACTTCCACCATAGCGATATCCATCATCTCATCGAAAGACGGGACACCTTTGCCTCTCTCAGACCTTCAGTAACTGTGTTGAGGCCACAGACGTTGATGATTGGCTCGTGGATATCTGCAAACATTTTGAGTGCAGCAACGTCAGGCCTGAGGACTTTGTCAAGTTTGCTTCGTTCCAACTCAAAGACGAAGCTACTGAGTGGTATTAGCAATACAAAGATTCCAGAGGAGGTCGTGTGATTACCTGGGATGATTTCTGCCAAGACTTCAGAGCTCACCACATTCCTCAGAGTGTTGTTGAGAGCAAGCGTGAGGAGTTCCGCAATCTAAAGCAAGGCAGCTTGTCTGTTTACCAATACAACATCATGTTCCATAAGCTCGCTCGCTTCGCCAAGCAAGACATCCCTGACGAGAAGAGCATGATTTATCAGTTCAGAGGTGGCCTCAGAGAAGATCTGCAACTAGCTCTTGTGCTTTATGAGCCGAAAAAGTATGATGAGTTCTACAATATGGCATTAAAGCAAGAGGCTGCTCAGCTCAAGTGTGATGCTTCCAAGAAGAGAGACATGGATGCAACTCCTTTTCTTCTTCAACTCAAGTGGCAGCTAAGAAGCAAAGTATTGGTTGCCTCCTCCTCCTCCGTTCCGCCAGCCTTATCAGCAGAAGAGCAAAGGTGGCAATCGATCTTCCCACCCACCCAACCCAGGCTTTCAGAACAAGGCTTCATCTCATGCTCCAAGGTCAAGTGCTCTGTATCACCGTCCGCTCTCGGAGGTTACGTGCAACAAGTGTCAGCAGAAAGGTCACTATGCAAACAAATGCCTCAACCAGAGGCGTCTTCCTCCTCCTCTAGTGAGATCTGCTAGCAATGCAGTGGTCAAGCATAATCCCAAGCATGTCAAGGTTAACATGATGAACACAGCTCAGGCAGAGGACTCGTCAGAAGTGATCATGGGTAACCTTCCAGTTAACTCTATTCCGGCAAAAGTTCTTTTTGATACTGGTGCATCGCATTGTTTCATTTCTAAACCTTTTGCATCAAAGTATGAGTGTCTTTATCAACATTTGCCAAGAACTTAATCAATTGTGTCCCCGGGCAAGCAAATGTCAGCTAATATCTGTGTCCCGGATATTTCTATCATGATGGGCGACTACAAATTTCTAGCTTCTCCTATTGTTCTTAGTGACTCGGATATTGATCTTATTCTCAAAATGGATTGGCTTTCTAAGCACAAGGCTCAACTTGAATGTGCTGCCAGGCAGATTGATAGAGGCGAGGGTGTCCCAATCTTTCGATGAGATGATAACTATCGATTTGGTGGAGACGACTTTGACGATCTGACTACAAACGTGCACGACATTGCGCCTTAGCAATCGCTAGACCAATCTCCTGAGGTTACTGACGATGCCGGAAGCACGGTCAGCCTGACCACGAAGGTCTATTCCTGCAAGCAATCGAAGAACGAGCAAGAATATGATAAAGCAATCTGAATATTGCAAATATATATGAGGTATTGATAATGGTGGGGATCCGTAAGCGGTCTTGGTCTGGTCGTTGGACACAAACGAAGTACACGAAGTTGCAATGGCTAACTTTTAACTAAACAAATCCCAAAGTCTAAACGATGCCCTAAGGGCTGTATATATGGAGGAAGAGGGGGGAATTTCGTGGCCCTTGGTGGAGGAGTCCGAAATCAACCCTATCTCTTGTTTCCCCACACATACGGACTCTAAAAATAGCCTATACTTATGTATTTCGAAATTACATGGGCCTGGCCCAATAATAAGGTGACGCAGCACCTAAAATAGCCTCGGGACGAAATTTATGAAGTGGCATCTTGTATATTTCGTCCAAGGCTTCATGCACCCATTATGGTGGTTTCAAAGTCCTGAAATCATCACTGGTAACTCCGTTCTTGTTTCCCTTGCGCATGCCATCATCTCCATGCTTGTTCTTGCTCCAATGTTCATCCTTCTCCAAGCTAGGCCCTTCATTTGTAAGCAAAACAAATGTATCCAATTTAGGCAGCATCATATTCTCATGAACATTAGAATCATTACCAAGAAACGAAAGTACCTGGTAATTTAGTTGGTGTGCACGAGCTCTAGTAATTGGTCCACTATGTATAGCAGCAGGGGCTGTGGTGTAACAATTGTATTGATGTCCTCATCATCCTCCCCTTCTTGAAATGAAGTCGTCCTCGACGGAAGTTCATCTTCCTCACCCAAATAAGGCTTCAAATCTGCAATGTTAAAAGTGGGACTAACCCCAAAATCTGCAGGCAGCTCAAGTTTATATGCATTATCATTTATTTTCTCTAACACCTTAAAGGGACCATCAGCACGTGGCATTAACTTTGATTTGCGCAAATCAGGAAATCTATCCTTACGCAAATGTAACCAAACAAGATCTCCAGGTGCAAACACAACATGTTTTCTACCCTTATCTCCAGCAAGTTTATATTTAGCATTCATACGCTCAATGTTTTCCTTAGTTAACTCATGCATTTTTAAAATCAATTCAGCACGTTGTTTAGCATCAAAATTAACCTTCTCCGAAGATGGAAGAGGCAACAAATCAATAGGTGCACGAGGTAGGAAACCATACACAACTTCAAAAGGGCACATCTTAGTAGTAGAATGCAATGAACGATTATAAGCAAATTCAATATGAGGCAAGCATTCCTCCCACATTTTCTTATTATTCTTCAAAACAGCCCTAAGCATAGTAGACAACGTTCTATTGACTACTTCAGTTTGTCCATCAGTTTGGGGGTGACAAGTAGGACTAAAAAGCAGTTTAGTCCCCAACTTAGCCCATAAACATCTCCAAAAGTGGCTAAGAAATTTAGTATCACGATCTGAAACAATAGTATTTGGCACACCATGCAAGCGAATAATTTCACGAAAGAACAAATCAGCAACATTAACAGCATCATCGCTTTTATGACATGATATAAAGTGTGCCATTTTCGAGAATCTATCCACGACAACAAATATGCTATCCCTCCCCTTCTTTGTTCGAGGTAAACCTAAAACAAAGTCCATAGATATATCCTCCCAAGGAACACTAGGTACAGGCAAAGGCATATATAAACCATGAGGATTGAGTCGTGACTTAGCTTTTTGACATATAGTGCATCGAGCAATAAAACGCTCAACATCCCGTCTCATCTTTGGCCAAAAGAAATGTGTAGCAAGTACGTCCTCCGTCTTCTTCACGCCAAAGTGTCCCATTAATCCTCCTCCATGCGCCTCCTGCAACAACAAAAGACGAACGGAGCTAGCTGGAATGCATAGCTTGTTAGCACGAAACACAAATCCATCGTTAACGACAAACTTGTTCCACATTCTTCCTTCTTTACAATTCTGCATTACATCTTTAAAATCAGCATCATGCACATATTGATCTTTGATGGTCTCCAAACCAAATATTTTGAAGTCAAGTTGGGAAAGCATAGTATAGCGACGAGACAATGCATCAGCAATAACATTTTCTTTTCCCTTCTTGTGTTTAATGACATAAGGGAAAGTCTCAATGAATTCAACCCATTTAGCATGTCTACGATTCAGTTTAGCTTGACTTTTAATATGTTTCAAAGATTCATGATCAGAATGTATAACAAATTCTTTGGGCCATAAATAATGTTGCCATGTTTCTAGAGTCCGAACAAGAGCTTATAATTCTTTATCATAAGTAGAATAATTCAGACTAGGCCCACTCAATTTTTCAGAAAAGTATGCAACTGGTTTGCCATCTTGTAATAACACACCTCCTAATCCAATTCCACTAGCATCACATTCAAGCTCAAAAGTCTTATTAAAATCAGGAAGTTGGAGTAAAGGAGCATGTGTCAACTTATCTTTCAATACCTTTAAGGCTTCTTCCTGTGCGGTACCCCAAACAAAAGGCACATCCTTCTTTGTAAGCTCGTTGAGAGGTGCAGCAATGGTGCTGAAATCTCTCACAAAACGCCTATAGAATCCAGCGAGGCCAAGAAAACTCCTCACTTGTGTGACCGTTTTGGGCTGCGACCAACTCTCAATAGCTTCAATCTTGGCTTTGTCAACTTCAATTCCCTGTGGAGTAACAACATAGCCAAGAAAAGATACTCGGTCGGTGCAAAAGGTGCACTTCCCAAGGTTACCAAACAAACGTGCATCACGTAGAGCAATAAAAACAGCACGTAAATGTTCCAAATGTTCTTCCAAAGATCTGCTATAAATCAGTATGTCATCAAAGTAAACTACCACAAATCGTCCAATGAAAGCACGTAAAACTTCGTTCATTAATCTCATGAAAGTACTAGGTGCATTAGTTAACCCAAAAGGCATGACTAACCACTCATATAATCCAAACTTAGTTTTAAATGCTGTTTTCCATTCATCTCCCAATTTCATACGAATTTGATGGTAGCCACTACACAAATCAACTTTGGAGAATATTGTAGAGCCACTCAATTCATCAAGCATATCATCTAGCCTAGGAATAGGATGACGATAGCGAATAGTAATATTATTAATGCCTCTACAATCAACACACATACGTGATGTACCATCCTTTTTCGGCACTAGAATAATAGGAACAGCACAAGGACTAAGGGATTCGCGTATATAACCTTTGTCGAGAAGCTCTTGTACTTGGCGCATAATCTCCTTCGTCTCCTCTGGATTGGTACGGTATGGTGCACGGTTTGGCAGTGAAGCACCGGGAAGTAAGTCAATCTGATGCTCAATCCCTCGAATAGGCGGTAATCCCGGTGGCACGTCTTGTGGAAAGACGTCAGCGAACTCCTGCAAAATGTTAGTGACAGCAGGAGGCAAAGAGGAAGGCACGTCCTCGAATGAAAATAATGCCTCTTTGCACACAAAAGCATAGCAAACAGATTTGCTGAAATCTAGCTCATCAATATCAGATTTGGTGGCAAATAAACATGCACTTTTCAATTTAATTTCAGAAGCAACACTAGATGGTTTATTATTAGGCTTCATTTGTTGCTCAAATTCTTTTGCCACAATCTGATTTTCACTCTTATTCGTCTCCTGTTTTGCTTTATTAGCTCTATTAATATCATCTTTCAAAATGGAATCAGGAGTCATAGGAAGCAAGGTAATATTTTTATCCTTATGAACAAGAGTGTAGTGATTGTTTCTACCATGGTGTACAGAATTTTTATCAAATTGCCATGGTCTACCAAGTAATAAGGAACATGCTTGCATAGGTACCACATCACAATCAACATAATCAGCATATGTAGAGATACTAAAATGCACACGAACAGTACGTGTTACCTTAACCTTGCCGCTGTTGTTGAACCATTGGATGTAGTAAGGATGTGGATGTGGTCTTGTGGTGAGAGAAAGCTTCTCCACCATCTCCATGCTAGCCAAGTTGTTGCAGCTCCCTCCGTCTATTATGACGCGCACAGAACGTTCCTTCACAACTCCCTTGGTATGGAACAAATTGTGCCTCTGATTTTGCTCAGCTTGTGTGACCTGCACACTCAAAACACGTTGAGCAACTAAACATTCATACCTATCAGCGTCTTCAGGAGCCATGTATTGCGTCTCATGATCAGAATTATCTCCACCATGTTCTTCACGTGTAATAAGAGCCAATGTCTCCTCATCATAGTCACTAGCGGACTCATATCCACCATCCGCGGTAGCAATCATCACACGCGGAGATTTGCATTCCCTCGCATAATGACCTCCTCCCTTACAACGACGACAAATAATATCACTTGTGTGCCCTGTTGATGCCATGGAAGAAGAAGAACGCTGTGCAGGCCCCGCAGGTGCGCTCTTGGCAGATAATGGTGGTTGTGCCTGTTTTCTTGTATCACGGCTGGAGGTGGCACCGGACGGAGGTGCTGGTGCTGTTGAAGTAGAAGATGCACGTGGTGTCCATGATGAAGGTCGGCCTGCAGAAAAGTTAGTTCGCCCCAATGCTTGTCGATCCTGCACTTCACGTTCAGCTTTACAAGCAAGATGGAATAAACGAGTGATATTAGTATACTCCTTATAGTCTAGAATAGTCTGAATCTCTCTATTTAATCCACCCAGAAAACGTGCAAGCATAGCTTCATTCTCCTCAACAATACCACATCTAATCATGCCGGTTTGTAATTCCTGATAATATTCTTCTACAGAATTTTTTCCTTGTCTTAAACGCTGCAATTTTTGAAGCAATTCACGTTGATAATATGGTGGAACCCAACGCGTACGCATAGCAGTTTTCAAAGCAGCCCAAGTAGTTGGAATAGGATATAATCTACAATGTTCAGACCACCATACACATGCAAAACTAGTGAAAGCACAAACAGCAGCAGCAACTCGTCTCTCCTCAGGATATTGTAAACATGTAAATCGTTGTTCAGTTTCTAACTCCCAAGTAAGATATATATCAGGAACATATCTACCCTCAAATGGTGGAATATTCAATTTCAGTTTAGGAATATGGACATCATCGCGTACCTGAGGTGGTGGTGCAGGCCTACCATTACGAATATATACCTGAGGTCGACCTGCTGGTGGTGGTACAGGTGGCTGCACATAGTGTTGATTTTGATCAACCTCATCCTCATAATCTCCCACATAATCATCCTCCTCCGCATCAGTAGCAGGAGCCACAGAAGTATCAACAGCAGCACCAACAGTTTGGCCAAACGCAAGAGGAACACGGCTTGCTCGGCGGAGGTCTGCTTCGCGACGTGGAGGTAGTCGTTGTTGTTGTTGTTGGAGAGGTGCGTTAGGTGCAGCGGGTGGTGGTGGTGGAAGACGCGCGAGCAATTCATTAAACTTGTTATCGAGCTTTGTTTCGAACGTCTTCTCAAGGCCAGTGATCTTCTCCATGGCCCCTTCAAAATTGTTCAGCACATCTTGCACCTGTTCAGTCATCATTTGCTGAAACTTATCATGAAGCTCCTTGTTCGATAAATTCTCCCAGTCAATCTCGTCGGCTTGTGATCCTAGCATGGTTAGCAGCAATAGAAACACACAAGAATATGATCCTACAGACTACGAACAAGTGGTGGTGGTGGGTGTCACAAATCCGTCAAGCAAATCTCAAATTCTTACCAGTTCTTACCCAGCAGCAGGCTGATAGAGGCAAAGGTGTCCCGTCTTTCGATGAGATGGTGGATTTCGCTTTGGTGGAAGTCGACTTTGACGATCCGACTACGAACGTGCGAGGACGTCGCGCCTTAGCAATCGCTAAACCAACTCCGAGAGGTTATTGACCACGCCGGAGCACGATCAACCTGACCACGAAGGTCTGTTTCCTGCGAGCAAACGAAGAACAAGCAAGAAACTAAGATTGCAATCTGGATATTGCGAATATAAGATGAAAGCTTTATTGATCAAGGTGGGGTTCTGTGACGCCTTTGTCTGGTCGTTGAACACAAACGAAGTACGCGAAGTTGCAGCTATGGCGAACTTTTAATCTAAACAAAACCCAAAGTCTAAACGATGCCCTAAGGGCTGTATATATGGAGGAAGAGGGGGGAATTTCGTGGCCCTTGGTGGAGGAGTCCGAAATCAACCCTATCTCTTGTTTCCCCACACATACGGACTCTAAAAATAGCCTATACTTATGTATTTCGAAATTACATGGGCCTGGCCCAATAATAAGGTGACGCAGCACCTAAAAGAGCCTCGGGATGAAATTTATGAAGTGGCATCTTGTATATTTCGTCCAAGGCTTCATGCACCCATTATGGTGGCTTCAAAGTCCTGAAATCATCACTTGTAACTCCGTTCTTGTTTCCCTTGCGCATGCCATCATCTCCATGCTTGTTCTTGCTCCAATGTTCATCCTTCTCCAAGCTAGGCCCTTCATTTGTAAGCAAAACAAATGTATCCAATTTAGGCAGCATCATATTCTCATGAACATTAGAATCATTACCAAGAAACGAAAGTACCTGGTAATTTAGTTGGCGTGCACGAGCTCTAGTAATTGGTCCAGTATGTATAGCAGCAGGGGCTGTGGGTGTAACAATTGTATTGATGTCCTCATCACAGATTCAATTGACACACTCGTCTGAGGATGTGATCGTTTTTGCCGCTCGTGATGATACCATTCGACTGTTTTCTCTCAATGAGAAGGGCGAGTTGGATGCCATCTCTCAGATTCCAGTCATTTGCGAATATCAAGATGTCTTTCCAGAAGAGCTTCCAGGAATGCATCCTCACCGGCCAGTTGAATTCGTCATCGATCTTGAGCCTGGCACGAAACCTGTTTGCAAACGTCCTTACAAGCTTGGACCAGAAGAGTTGAAGGAGCTAAAGAAACAACTCGATATACAAGAGCGTATGGGTCTCATCAGACCAAGTTCTTCTCCTTGGGGTTGTGGTGTTCTTTTTGTCAAGAAGAAGGATGGCACGGACCGACTTTGGGTCGACTACCATCCATTGAACAAGAAGACCATAAAGAACAAGTACCCACTTCCCAACATCAACGAGCTTTTCGAGCAACTCAAAGGTGCTCAAGTTTTCTCCAAGCTTGACCTCCATATGGGCTATCATCAGATTCGCATTCGTGAACAAGACATCCCCAAGACAGCTTTCAGAACAAGCTATGGTTCCTATGAATACACTGTCACGTCTTTCGGCCTTGTCAATGCTCCTCCAACATTCTCTCGCATGATGAACTTCATCTTCAACCCCTACACAAATGACTTCGTCTTGGTCTATCTCGATGACAATCTGGTCTTTTCCAATAACAAGGAGGATCATGCCAAGCACTTGAGATTGGTGCTGGACAAACTCAGAGAACATCAGTTCTATGCGAAGTTTTCAAAGTGCGAGTTTTGGCTCGATGAGGTTCTCTACCTTGGGCATATCATCTCCGCCAAGGGCATAGGTGTTAATCCTGAGAAGGTGTATGCAATTGTGAATTGAGAATCGCCTCAGAATATGAAGCAGCTCTGCAGCTTTCTTGGGCTCGCAAGCTATTGTCGAAGATTCGTTGAGAATTTCTCTAAGATCGCGAAGCCTCTTTCCAACCTCCTCCAGAAGCATGTGAAGTATGTCTGGACGCCTGAATGTGATGTAGCTTTCAACACCCTCAAAGAGAAGTTAGTCACAGCTCCAGTTCTGACTCCTCCTGATGAATCCAAACCATTCGAGGTTTTCTGTGATGCTTTCCTTCAAGGTCTCGGTGCTGTGTTGAGGCAAGAGAAGAAAGTTGTGGCCTATACCTCTCGCCAGTTGAAGCACAACGAAAAGAACTACCCCACTCATGACCTCGAGTTGGCGGCAGTTGTCCATGCTCTTTTAACATGGAGACATATCTTGTTGGGAAGAAAAGTGGACATCTTCACTGATCATAAGAGTCTCAAGTACATCTTCACTCAGCCCAACCTCAACCTCAGGCAGACTCGTTGGGTCGAGTTGATTCAAGAGTATAATCCGAGTATTGAATATACTCCAGACAAGGCCAATGTCATTGCTGACACTTTGAGCAGGAAGGCTTACTGCAACAGTTTGATTATCAAGCCCTACCAACCAGAGCTTTGTGAAGCTTTCCGCAAACTTAATCTCCAAGTTGTTCCTCAAGGATTCCTTGCCAACCTCCAAGTCTCTCCTACTTTGGAAGATCAGATTCGTGAGGCTCAACTTCTTGATGCTATGGTGAACAAGGTGAAGATTGGGATTGCCAAGAGCCAACCCAAGTACAAGTGCTATCGTCTTGATGACAATGATACTTTTTTCTTCGAGGATCCAATTGTTGTTCCTAAGGGTGTCCTTCATAAAGTCATTATGAACGAGGCTCACAATTCACTCCTTTCTATTCATCCTGGGAGTACAAAGTTGTACCATGACCTTAAGCAGTCGTATTGGTGGACTCGAATGAAGCGCGAGATTGCTCAGTTCGTGAATGAATGTGATGTCTGCAGAAGAGTGAAAGCAGAACACCAACGACCAGCTGGTCTTCTCCAACCTCTTGCCATTCCAGAATGGAAGTTTGACCATATTGAGATGGAATTCGTGACTAGATTTCCCTAGTCCAAACGTGGCAATGATGCTATCTTCGTTGTCATCGACAAGCTCACTAAGGTGGCTCATTTTCTTCCTATCAAAGAATCTATCACAACAGCTCAGTTGGCAGAGCTATATACCTCCAGAATTGTCTCCTTGCATGGCTTTTCGCAGTTGATATCTTCAGATCATGGAAGCATCTTCACTTCTAAGTTCCGGGACTCCTTTCAGAAGGCTATGGGCACCAACATTCGCTTCAGCATAGCCTTTCATCCTCAAACTAGTGGCCAAGTCGAGCAAGACAATCAAATTGTTGAAGATATGCTCAGGGATTGTGTCATTTCCTTCGGTATGAAGTGGGAGATTGTCTCTCATATGCCGAGTTGTCCAACAACAACAGCTTCCAAGCGAGTTCGGGTAAGGCCCCATTCGAGATTCTGTATGGCAGAAAGTGTCGTACTCCACCTAATTGGTCAGAGACTGGTGAACGCCAACTTCTTGGCAATGACTTGATCACAGAGGCTGAAGAAATGTGCAAACTCATTCGTGAAAATCACAAAGCCGTGTAATCGCGCCAGAAGAGTTAATATGATAGCAAGCATCGTGACTTGGCTTTCGAGATCGGATACCATGTCTACCTCCGCGTCTCTCCAATGAAAGGTACTCGTCGCTTTGGTATCAAAGGGAAGCTTGCCCCTAGATACGTGTGTCCTTTCAAGATCATTGGCAAAAGAGGCGATCTCTCCTATCAACTTGAGCTTCCATCCAACTTTGCAAACGTGCACGACGTGTTTCACGTGTCTCAGCTTCGCAAGTGTTTCAAGACTCCTGACCGCACCATCAACTTTGAAGAGATTGATCTCCAAGAAGACCTCTCTTATCATGAGCATCCCGTTGCTATTCTTGAAGAAACTGAGCGCAAGACTCGCAGCAAGTCTATCAAATTCCTAAAAGTGAAGTGGTCACATCATTCCGATCGTGAAGCCACCTGGGAACGCGAGGACCACCTCCGTTCCGAATATCCGGAGTTTTTCCAGTCCTAGATCTCGGGACGAGATCCTTTCGTAGTGGTGGAGTGTTGCAACGCCCCATATGTAACTTGCCATATTTGTATTCCAACTCTTACCATTTTTGGCACTAAGTTATGATATTCCCTCGTAGTTGGGTTTTGTCTTTGTTTTGCATTTTGTCCATGTCATGCATCTAATATCATGTCATCATGTGCATCGCTTTTGCATCCGTGTTCGTCTCATGCATCCGAGCATTTTCCCCATTGTCTGTTTTGCATTCCGGCACTCCTATGTCCTCCGGTGTCCCCTTTTGCTTCTTTTCGTGTGCGGGTGTTATACATTCTCGGATTGGACCAAGACTTGCCAAGCGGCCTTGGTATACTACCGGTAGACCGCCTGTCAAGTTTCGTGTCATTTGGAGTCCGTTAGATACTCCAACAGTTAACCGAGGAACCGTAAAGGCCTCGTGTGTGTTGCATCCTAACACCTCTGCAAAGTGGCCCAAAACCCATCTATACCCCCTCCATCCTCTCGGCCGTTCGATCACGATCGCATGGCCGAAAACCGCACCTCATTTGGACTCTCCTAACTCCCAGAATCTATAAATAGGTGCTCCCCTTAGAAATTCCCGTAGTCCAAACCCTAGATTTCTTCCCCGCCGCCGCCGGACATGTCCGAGATGGCCGGACATGTCCAACTCCACCGTGCCGCCGCCACGTGTCACCTCGTGAGTCGCCCGCCGCCCGCGCCCACTTTGCCGGCCCGCTGGGCCCAGGCGGGGCCCTCCCGGCCCAGGTCGCCGCCCGCCGCCACCTGGCAACCACGCCTCCCGTGTGCCGCCGCCTTCGTCACCACCCGAGTCGGCCGCCGCCGTCCCTCGCC